>NC_059301.1:36784782-36837915 GCF_017591435.1 Portunus trituberculatus
TTCTTTCAAGAGACAAATTGGATGAAATTCAAGAGTGCTAAGGAGCAAATGAAAAGTGGAAGGAATTTATAAAAATATACAAAGAAGGTGAGAAAAATTTGTACCAATAAGACAACATAGAGAAGTTGGAAAGCAGGACTGGTTTAACGATAGATGTGAAAAGGCTAGAACAAGAAAAGAGGATGCATGGAAGAGGTGGAGAAGGAAAAGACGGATTAAGCAGTGGGAAAGTTACAAAAGAGCAAGAAATGAATATGTGTTGATTAGAAGAGAAGAAAGAAAGAAACAAGAAAAGGATATAATTGATAAATGTAAAGACCAACCAAGGCTTTTTACAGACATGTGAACAACAACATCAAAAATAGAGAAAGTATTGAAAGTTTAGAAGTAAATGGAGTATGCAGTGAAGATCCCAGGAAATGGCAGAGGCTATGAATGGATGCTTTCGGAAGGTATTCACAAAGGAGACTGCTTTTGACAAACCACTGGTAATGGAACAGAAAGGGATTATGAAGGAGTTTCAAGTAACTGTGGAGGAGATCAAGAATATGATGGGGAGTTTAGAAGTGAGAAAAGCTGTGGGACCTGATGGGGTATCAGGATGGATTTTAAGAGAATGCAGGAGCAACTGGCAGAAAAAGTTTGTGAAGTAATTGATGCCTCATTAAGGGAAGGTGTAGTGCCCCAAGACTGGAAAAGAGCTAACATTGTCCCAATCTATAAATCAGGTAACAAGAGAGACCCATTGAACTATAGACCAGTGTCACTTACAAGTGTGGTAGCTAAGATGTGTGAGAGGGTGGTGAAGAATAGATGGACAGACTTCTTGGAGAAAAATGACATACTTTGTGAGTGTCAATTTGGTTTTAGAAAAGGGCGTTCATGCACGACAAACCTGATATGTTACTATTCGAGGGTGATAGATGTAATACAGGAAAGAGATGGTTGGGCTGATGGAATATATCTGGATTTAAAAAAGGCCTTTGATAAGGTACCACACCGGAGACTGATCTGGAAACTTGAAATGGTAGGAGGAGTGCATGGCAGTTTACTAAAATGGATGGAAGACTTTTTGGTAGGAAGAGAAATGAGAACAATAATTAAGGACAGACCATCAGAATGGGGCTTGGTGGAGAGTGGAGTTCCACAGGGATCAGTGTTGGCACCAGTAATGTTCGCGGTCTACATAAATGACATGGTGGATGGGGTGTCCAGTTATGTGAGCCTATTTGCAGACGATGCAAAATTGTTAAGAAAAGTGAGATGTGACAAAGATTGCGAACTACTCCAGGAAGACTTGGACAGAATATGGAAATGGAGCTGTACATGGCAAATGGAGTTCAACACGACAAAATGCAAGAAAATAGAGTTTGGCAAGAGTGAAAGAAGAATCAGGAGTATGTACAAGATAGGAAATGAAGACATAAAACCAGTCATGAAGAAAAAGACCTTGGGGTGACAATTACCAATGACCTATCGCCAGAGAGACATATAAACAAAATAATTGGAGAAGTATTGAACTTATTGAGGAACATAAGAGTGGCGTTCGTATATTTAGATGAAGAAATGATGAAGAAAATAATTACTGCAATGATAAGACCGAGGCTTGAATATGCAACAATACAGTGGGCTCGAACTTAAAGAAACACATAAGGAAACTAGAGAAAGTACAGAGGGCTGCAACAAAATGGTGCCTGACTTAAGAGATTTGACTTATGAAGACAGACTGAAAAGAATGCAACTTCCGACCCTGGAAAACAGAAGAGAAAGGGAGACCTGATAGCAATATACAGAGTGATGATTGGCATGGAAAAAATGGATAGGGAAGATCTGTGTATGTGGAATGAAAGAATGTCGAGAGGGCATGGGAAAAAACTAAAATGGCCACTTATAGGAGAGATGTGAAAAATATAGCTTCCCTCATAGAAGGGTGGAAGCATGGAATAGTTTAGACGTGGAAGTGGTCAACGCAAGGAATATTCATGATTTTAAGAAAAAGCTGGACATTAATAGATATGGAGACGGGACAACACGAGCATAGCTCTTTTCCGTATGTTACAATTAGGTAAATACAATTAGGTAAATACACACACACACACACACACACACACATATATATATATATATATATATATATATATATATATATATATATATATATATATATATATAGTAGAATCTCGAATCTTGATCAATCTTATCTCGATATTTCGCATCTCGATTGCACCATATATATATATATATATATATATATATATATATATATATATATATATATATATATATATATATATATATATATATAAGAATAGCAATAATGGTACATTAATGTTGATTGGCAGTGTATTAACATTAATCAAACTATACGATTAGCCATAGTGGAGTTTTCACATGAGATACCCCCTGCAGCACTCCAGCCGTCAGACTTTGTAGCAATGAACACCCACATGACACAAACTAACAAATAACCAATCATAAATAGAAGCCATGTACACCAAATATAAAAGGGTGGGAAGTGGAGGGCATGTGAACTCTATACTACGGCAGAGGTGATTTGACTCATAAAATTCCAAGTATACTTCAACTGACCGGAGTTAAGTCTCGTATACTTCATAATTTTACCTCATCAAATCACCTTCTACCACGTGGAGCGTTTCACATGAGGCTTTGAAGCCATGTCGGTGTCATGCCTGTACAAGTTGACCTTGCATAAGAACTGTAATAAGGGGTCAGATAACAATGATTTCACAACTGTAACATTCATTGTACATATAGATGTTTGAAACTTCACTGTACGGACATTAAACTTGGGCCTGCACTGCTTAACGTTACTGAAATAGAATCATGCTCCATGCGAATGCCATTTGTAACCAGAAGATGTAAGGTTTGAACTCTTGCAGCTTGAGTCAGTACCATTAACATAACGAGTTTAAACGTTAAATCCTTAAGGATCAGAGTGTGCAACAGGTCATAGATTTCAATTATCTTAGAACTGGCTGAATGTCCCATGTTTCCGTGTATCTAGGTAAGGGTGGTCTCAGATTAAATACTTCTTTCATGAACCTGATGACCAATGGGTGATTATCTGCTCTGCAGCCATTTACAACAATGCCTAGTGACGAGAGAGCACTTCTTGCCGTGTTGATGGTTTTATAACCCCACGTTACTGTTGAAGGTTTCAGACAAAAAATTTATAATGTTTGAGACAGTGCAATTAAAGGGACTAATGTTCCATCTATCACAAAATTGTGCCCATCTCTTAATTTGCGGTCGGTATTGTTTCCATGTACAAGCAACCCCCGCTTAACGAAGGGGTTACGTTCCTGAAAAACACTTCGTTAAGCGAAACTTCGTTAAGTGAACCAATTATAACATTTTTGACCCCTGACTTTTTTTTTTTATAGACTTGAACTTACATTGAGAGTAAACAAAGCAAGAATGCATCATAGTACAGTGAAAGGTTTAATGAAAGTAAATATTATGAAGTTAAACATTTAAGCAGTTTAATTATGATGTACACTAATGTATCTATGTAAATAACTTTATGGCTGATGATCTTAAATTTATGAAGGGAGGGAGAGTCTTCCTTCTTCTTGGAGGTAGGTTGGGGCCGTGCAGGCTATATGTCACAGCCTCTAGTGCCCCAAAAGTGCAGTATGCGGTGGCCTGCAGGCGACACTCAGACACAACAAGGGAGGGAGAGTGGAAAGACACTAGCCGGCAACTGTGGGATGTCAAGAAACGGCACATCATTGTACCGCATACGAAACTTACGTACCATTTAAGCATCTTATTTTACAACAAATTATAAGTAGTAGTGCAAATATTACTTACACATTCAGTCAGAATCTGATGAGTAGCTAATGCTTATGACGTCTGGTGAGTCAGCAGCTGGTGAGTCTTGGTCACGGGGGAATGAAGTGGACGCCACAGGAGAGGAGGGGGTGTATGACCTTGAAGAGATGGACTGAGCAATATTTCTTGAGAGTGACGGTGTTGGTGACACTGATGATTTGGTGGAAGGAGTGGATGGCCTGAAGTAAGACTCGATTGATGGTTGTGTAGCCTTGCATCTCTTTGCAGCCAATATTTCTTTGTAACAACCGAGTGCTTTTTCTATTTCATGGGCTGCAGTAGAACTCCTGGCATAATTTGGATCCACTTCTTTCAATGAATCAATGGCACACTCTATTTTGCAAAAAAATTCTTGCAAAAAATTAATTGTTAGCACTCGTTCTTTCTCAGGTTCGGTAGTTTCCTGGTGAGCTCGCTCATTTAACATTTCCTCAAGTTCTTCGTTAGTCAGGGGTTGCCTGTGGCTGTCCAACAACTCCTGAACATCATCTTCATCCACCTCCTCAAAGCCAGCACGGTGTGACAGCCGAACAATGTCTTTACAGAGGTCGGTGATGCTGACAGGGACGAATCCAGTAAAGTTAGCGACCACTTCAGGCCAAACTTTACTCCAGGCTGCATTCATAGTTTTGTTATCCACCTCATTCCATGCTGTTGTGATGTTATCAATCCCTTTCTTGATGTTATAATTCCGCCAGTATTGCTGGATAGTGAGCTCAGGATTGCTTTCCAGTGCCTGCACCAGCTGAGCCATAGTGCGTCGCTGGTAATAGGCTTTAAAGGTGGCGATGACAGTCTGATCCATGGGCTGGATTAAGGATATATTATTTGGTGGCAAAAAAAGGACTTCTATGTTATCAGCCCAATCTTCCATGGCACGTGGGTGGCTTGGTGGATTATCAATGAGCAGCAGGAATCGGTTAGCTATGTTATTTGCTGCTGCATATTCCTTTAATGTTGGTGAGATACTCACTCACATAATCTTGGCAAAGGGACGAAGTGAGCCAGGCCTTCTTATTTGATTTCCAAATAACTGGAAGTTGTGCCTTTGTGAAGCTCTTCAGTGCCCTAGGGTTCTCTGACTGGTAAATAACGAGAGGTTTCAGCTTTAGGTCGCCCTCAGCATTACCCCTGAGTGTGAGAGTTAGCCTATCCTTGGCTGTCTTAAATCCTGGAGCTTTCTTTTCTTCCTGGGAGATGAAGATCTTTGATGACATTTTTTTCCAATACAGGCCAGTTTCATCTAGATTAATTACCTGTTTACTACAATAGCCACCACTAGAGATATGCTTCTTTAAGACAAACAGAAATGCATCAGCAGCAGGATGATCAGCACTGGCAGACTCACCTGTTATCTGTATGTTGTGTAAACCAGCTCGCTTACGGAAACGATCAAACCACCCCTTGCTTGCACCAAAGGGAGTCTTTGCTTTTTCCTCCTCAGGTAATTGTGCTTGGACATCTTCCCAGAGTGAGTGTGCCTTGGCAGTGATGAGCGCAGTAGATACAGCCATGCGGCGACGTACCTGGTCATTAATCCACATTTCCAAAAGACTTTCCATTTTCTCCATTGCAAAGTCATGAGTACGGGTGAGTCTTTTCGCTTGTAAGGAAGTTAATGTTTCACCAGCCTTCTTAATAGAATCTGCTGACTTGAAAATTGTAGACACAGTAGATAGAGGTAAGCCATGGTGGCGAGCAATGCTAGTAGTTTTCTCACCTCTCTCGTGTCTGTGAATGATATCGAGGTTCACTTCGAGAGTAAGAGATTTCCTTTTCTTCTTTGCAACAGTAGGTGACATTGCAGGGCTGGTTGCAGGGCGTTTTGGTGGCATGTTGAGCGTGAGATGACGAGCTGGTGCTGGACACTGTTATTGTTTTGAACCAAGAGCGGGGAAGGGAAGGGGAGTGAGAGTGGTGCGCCTGTTGTCCACGAGAGGCGCTGGTGTATTCGAAACCCTGTCGGCTTGCGTGATACGGCGGGGCTTTCAAACTTGGAAAAAATTACCTGGATAAAACTTCGTTAAAGCGAGTTTGGTGTTCGTTAAACGAGCAGATGGTAGTAAAATGAAACCTTCGTTGTAGCGAAATTTCGTTGTTTGAACCTTCGTTAAGCGGGGGTTGCCTGTACCTGGTTTCCAAGAGGCCAGGATGATGTCCACACCCGCCTCAGAAATTCCTCGGTCTCGCAAGTGCTCCCTGATAGTAGGCACACCATCAGTTGTGTGTGGCACATGATCGGGTGCTCCTCCCCTGAAGATGGGTGTACTAGGCACCTCTTTCTTCTGCATGATGAGGCAAGGGTGATTGATCAACATCCTGAGCAATGTGCCCATCCATGGTTGTGATAACCACAATGGAACAATCACCCACACTTTCGTCCCTTCTGCTTTTAATTTCTGCAGGCACCTAGCAATTAATGAAAATGGTGGAAAGATGTAAGAGAGCTTGAATCTTGCCCAATTTAAGGAAACCACATCCAAATGTGTTGCCCTTGGATCTGGTTTCCAGGAGCAATAACAAGGTAATAGCTTATTAAGCCTTGAAGCAAACAAGTCAGTAACTGGTGTACCAAAAACCTCACACAACTGGTGGTAAATACGTACATTAAGTTTCTATTCATGCCTGTCATTAACTAAGTGTGACACCATGTCTGCCAGCGTGTTCAGCTTGCTTGGGATATGGGAACAATGACTCCGAGCTCTAAAAGTTTCCTAATCTCACCTTTAACAATTGCTTGTTCATCTAAATTAAACTTATACATTAACTCATGTAAAAATAAGCTCCCAATATCATTAATATTTATGTCCAGGTGACAGTGCTGCACCATGTCCAAAATTACTTGGTCTTTGGTAATTTTCTGCCACTCATGTAAAAAGTAGTGCAGCCTGCCTGCTACAAAGGTGTTGCTAACTTCATTCATTGTCGGGGCCTTTGGTGACCCTGACCCATGACGTTTTTGGATCCATGTCCTGGCATGATAAGTGCTGCCTCTGGCCACCCAGGAAACCCCCACCTCTACAGTCTGTAAAGATTGGAACCTCGCTGTGTGGCTCCTAAACGTGGTTTTTCCCCAGAAGCTTCTAGACCTGCCACTGATGGATTTCCATGGAAAGAGAGGCCTCTTGGTAGCAAACATGTTTTTCAGCTTTTCTGTTTCCTCACTTCCTCAATCTGCTTGGCTTACTGAGAAACAAAAATGCGACATAGACACTTTATCCGAACACAAATGTGAATATTTGTGATTGATTTCACGCTTATTAATGAAGCGCCTCGCCATGTTACATGGTCCTGTGATCAGCATGATCAAGCAGTGCCAAGGCACAGTTAATCCCTGTGCAACTACTGGGTTACCAACATCCTGTGCCACCTTATCCAGAGTTAAGACGAACGTCCGTTAAGCGGAGTATTACTGTACCTTATTTAGTTTATTTGCTGGTTGGAGAGGGCTTGAAATACAAAGTGATGGGCCTCTGACTGGTCACAGCTAAGATGAAATTAAGAGAGCGCAAGGGAACCACTTCTGCACACAACAACAGCACGACAAGGAGGGAGCGATTGGCGCGAGGCAGCGTGCTACCGCCAGCCCCGGGGCGAGTCCAAGATGGATGGATGGATTTTTAAATCAGGCGCCGCAACATCAAAGGTCATTTGGCGCCGCTTCAATAATTTAAAATGTCACAATAGTTAAAAACAATGCAACAGCTAAAATCTAAAAAAAAAAAAAAATAAATAAATAAAGAAAGAAAAAGAAAAAGAAACTAAATAAAACATTAAAATACATATAATAAAATAAGAATAAAATTCATAGCTTTGGGAGAAGGCTAGCTTCTCCCAAAAACCTAAAATCGTCATGGCCCTGGGCCAGGCACTCTGGTCCAAGGACCTTTGAGATATAATAGACACCGCTATCTCTACCGCGACAGCGGTAGAGGTAGCGGTGTCGTAACTCGATCAAACTAGGGCACTCTACCAATAGGTGCCGCATGGTAAGCGGCACCAAGCAGTCATCACAGTAAGGTTGAGGGTCCCTGGTCAGGAGGTACCTTTGTGTAAGGTATGTGTGACCTATACGCAATCGCGCCAATAAAGTCTGTGCACTGCGGTCCCGGACATGGGTGTATGTCCACTGAGGGATAGAGGAAGTAGTGATCTCTCCCATTTTCGAGGTTGCGACCCCAGTTAGCCATCTCCTCTGCCAAATTGCTGCAACTGCCTCACGAATTAGAGGAAATACATCTCGAAACGGAACAGGGGCAGGAGATGGAGCGCGACTTGTTGCCTCTTTAGCGAGGCGATCAGTGTGTTCACCTACATGACCAGGGACCCAACAGAACCCAACATGATATCCTCTTCTAGTAAGTAGATAGAGCCACTCCAGGGCTGATAAAACCAATCGGTGAAAGGAAATAAAAGAGGAGAGAGCAGTAAGAGCACTGCGACAGTCACTAAAAATTGTAAAAGATGAAACCGGGAGAGTAAAAATTATCTGTAAAGCTAGGACAATGGCAGACAGCTCCGCAGTAAAGATGGATGTTACCGAAGGAAGGCTGAAAGACTGATAAAAAGAGGGGAAAACCACACTAAACCCAACGCCTACGTCGGATTTGGAACCATCAGTAAAAACGGGAATGTCATCAGAATGGATAAAAAAGTGTTCTAAAAACCGTGTGTGGGACAGAGCTGGCAGAAAATCCTTCTTGCCATCCATGGCAGGAGGGCATAATGAAACAACCGGAAGCTGCCAATAACCAACTCGTAGGAGCCGGAAAGAGTGGACAAGAGTGGGGTCAATAGACAAGTCCATCATGAGGTTTGCCACTCGAAGGCCAAAAGATTTAGGTAGACTCGGTCGAGTGACATACGCCTGCGAACGCGAGTCCTGCAATATTGACAAACAAGGGACAGAATCAGGAAGACAGTAGGTGCGAAACCAACACCGGAGCATCGAAGACTGGCGCCGGAGGTCGAGCAGCCAGAAATCAGCATCCACTAGAAGGCTAGGTATTGGAGATGTCCAAAATGCACCCGTAGCCAAGCGGACCCCAGCATGATGCACGGAGTCAAGCGTGCGTAGTTGTGCATCCGTTGCGGATGAGTAGATCTCATAGCCGTATTCCAGCTTGGGAACTACAGGCAACCCCCGTTTAACGAAGGTTCACACAACGAAATTTCGCTACAACGAAGGTTTAATTTTACTACCATCTGCTCGTTTAACGAACACCAAACTCGCTTTAACGAAGTTTTATCCAGGTAATTTTTTTCCAAATTTGAAAGCCCCACCATATCACGCAAGCTGACAGGCTTTTGAATACACCAGGAGCTGCTGGTACTAAGGCCTGCCTCAGGAAAAAACCTGGGACACCTATAGAATAAAGATCAAGATCAAGATCAAGCCTCTCGTGGACAACACGCGCAACACTCACTCCCCAGTCAAAACATAATAGCGTCAGCAGCAGCTTGTCTTCCCTAGCTCAACTTACCACCAAAGCGCCCTGCAATTGGCCTAGTGTTTGTAAGAAGACCAGGAAGTCTCTTACTCTTCCAAGTGAAGCTAGATATTATTCACAGACACGAGAGGCCAGAAAACTATAGCAGTGCTGGCCTTCATCTTGACTTCATAATATACTGTCTCTATTTTCAAGTCAGCAGACTCTATTAAGAAGGCTGGTGAGACCGTATCTTCCTTGCAAGCTAAAAGAACCACCTGAACTTGTGACTCTACAATGGATAAAATGGAAAGGCTTGTGGAAATGTGGTACATAAGTTTTGTATGCAGTACAATGATGCGCACTTTGTTTACATTCCACAGGTTGCCGGTTAGTGTCTTTCCCGTTTCACTCTTCCTCTCTTCATAAAGTTAAGATTATCAACATTATAAAGTTACGTACATACATACATTAGTGTACATTATAATGACAAATTAAACTACCTAAATGTTTAACTTCATAATTTTTCCTTTCATTAAACCTTTTACTGTAGTATGATACACTCTCGCTTTGCTTACTCTCAATGATAGTTCAAATCAGAGGTTAAACTTGTTATAATCGGTTCGCTTAACGAAGTTTCGCTTAACGAAGTGTTTTTTAGGAACGAAACCCCTTCGTTAAACGGGGGTTGCCTGTATTAGCAAATGTCACTCTCTCTCTCTCTCTCTCTCTCTCTCTCTCTCTCTCTCTCTCTCTCTCTCTGCCTCCGAAGAGAAGCGTCCACTTTCCTCTTTGAAGGCGATATAGTGACTAAAAAATAGCAGCATAATACACAAAGACGACATGTATGACAAGCTTGCATGAGTTGCCCGCGCTCGGGCGCGCGGCACTACCACCCGTATATCATACAGGCAGGCTTTTTTAACATCGGGCGCGAAGGGGTTTAAACAGGTAACGGATAGTAGGCACTGTACCTGCGTAACAAGTAACGTGGCCTGCTGAAAGGAAAAACACCAAATGGACCAGCGGGTCCACAGCACGTCCGTCCGGTGTGGTCAAGTGTGCACAACTGGTGTTTGGTTGGGCTCCCGCATATCTCATGTGAGCGCCCCATGTCAGCGGAGACGACGGCTGACGTAAAATTAAGATTATCTGACATATACCTAACCTTACAAAACTAACCTGAATCTCTACAGCAGCAGTGTTTTTATCTAACAGTTTGAGATGCATATGTCAGGTTCAAAATGTATAGAATAATATGTGCTACTATAACATATATAATATAATGGAAAGCCTTGTGGAAATGTGGTACATAAGTTTTGTATGCAGTACAATGATGCACACTTTGTTTACATTCCACAGGTTGCCGTTTAGTGTCTTTCCCGTTTCACTCTTCCTCCCTTCATGAAGTTAAGATCATCAACATTATAAAGTTACATACATACATACATTAGTGTACATTATAATGACTTAAATTAAACTACCTAAATGTTTAACTTCATAATTTTTACTTTCATTAAACCCTTTACTGTACTATGATGCACTCTCGCTTTGCTTACTCTCAATGGAAGTTCAAATCAGGGATTAAACTTGTTATAATCGGTTCGCTAAACGAAGTTTTGCTTAACGAAGTGTTTTTTAGAAACGTAACCCCTTCGTTAAACGGGGGTTGCCTGTATAAATGTACAGTGAAGAAGCAGCAACATGTCCCTGTCCACATCCCAAGAGGTGTGACTTAAAACCCAAAGAAGGGATAATGCCTGCCGACAAGATGCCTTAAGAGAATGGAAATGGGGAACCCAGGTGAGACGGTTGTCAAATAAAAGACCAAGATATCGAGTCGCCTCCATGCATGAGAGGCGTCTATTGGCGAGGTATAAATCAGGGTCTGGATGGACACCACGGTTGCGACAAAAATGCATGACTACGGTCTTCGAGGTGGAGAATCGAAAACCGTTCATGTTGGCCCAACTGGACACCCTATTGATCGCCAGTTGGAGCTTGCGCTAAATCAATGACATCCTAGCAGCAGCAAAAATACATAAATAATCAACATATAAGGAGCTGAGAATGCCATCTGGAAGAGTATCTATAACACCATTAATGGCGACTGCGAATAAGGTAACACTAAGAATACTTCCCTGTGGGACACCATCATTTAGAGCAGTAGCCTCGGAGAGAACAATCCCAACTCGAACCCGTAAAAGACGTCTGGATAAAAACTGCTGAATAAAAATAGGAAGGTGGCCACGAAGGCCAAAATCAAACAAAGACTGTAAAATGCCATGACACCAAGCCGTGTCGTAGGCCTTCTCCAGGTAAAAAAAGACTGTTACTTGATGGTGGTGAATAGCGAAGGCCTCACAAATAGAAGACTCTAGGAATAAAAGAGCATCAGTAGTAGACCTCATCTTTCGGAAGCCGTACTGTACCGATGACAAGTACTTCCCCCTCTCCAAGTACCACATGAGTCTTACATTTACCATCTTTTCTAACACTTAACAAATGCAAGATGCCAAAGATATAGGACAGTAGTTCGTAGCCTGCAGATTATCTTTCCCAGGCTTCAGAAACGGGAGAACCACTGCCACAGCCCAATAAGATGGAAAGTCATCGGTATGCCAAATCATATTATAAAGATTTAATAAAAAGTTAAAAGCACTGTCAGACATGTGGCACAAGAAGGTATAAGGAATATCATCTGGCCCAGGAGAAGAGTCATGACACTGGGACAAAACAGTTCACAACTCGGAGGCAGAGAAGGGGACATTATAGGACTCCCCTCTAGTGGAAGAAAAATTTATGCCAAGAGATTCCATTCTCTGCCAGTAATGTGCGCCTGGGGCTGCAGGATCCTTCCGGGAAACACTGGCAAAGTGCTCCGCGAAGAGGTCGACGACAGTCTTAGGATCTGCCACCGTTCGTCCAGCAGACAACAAAACTGGTTGGGGAGGAGCAGAATACTTCCCAGGAATTCGGCGGACTTTGTTAAAGACATCCTTAAGAAGGATGCGGGCGTTAATGGAAGAGACATAAGCTTTCCAAGAGGCTCTTTGTGCCTCTTTCAAAACGCAGCGGGCTCAAGCTCGGCAGCGTCGAAAAGCGTCCAGACACTGCGGGTCCCCACGATGTCGCCGGAGACGAGAGAAAGCTGCCCGTTTTTCTTTCACAGCTTTAGTGCATGCTGCGTTCCAACAAGGAACGGGACGTTTAGTAAAGCGACCTGACGTCGTAGGGATTGTCTGAAGCGCTACTGACTGTAAAAAATCGGTAAAATAGTCAACAGCCTCAGCACAAGTAGAAAAGTCAGCCAGGAAACGGATAAAAGAGCTAAGGTCTGTGAATCGAGGCCAATCTGCCTTGTCTAAAACCCAGCGTGGGGGCCGGGACTGTGGCTCAGAGTTCACAGATTCTAATAAAATCGGAAAGTGGTCACTACCGTGTAAATTCGGTAGGACCCGCCAATTAAAATCAAGGAAAGAATTAGATGTACACAGAGAAAGATCGATAGCTGTAAAAGTCCCAGTAGGACTGTGGAAATGTGTAACATCCCCAGAATTTAAAACCTCCAATCCCTCATCCTCAATAAAAGAACCAATTAAAACCCCACGAGGATTACTAGCACCTTCATCCCACAATGGGTGACGGCCATTAAAATATCCCAACAAGAGGAAAGGCGGAGTCAGCTAACGCACCAGGCCGTCAAGCTCACCCCTGGAGACAGGAACCCAAGGAGGGAGATATAAACTGCAAATAGTGTAGGATCGTCCCATAAAAAACCTTAACAGCAACCACCTGAAGGGGAGAGTTGAGTTGCAAGGGGGACAACAGGTATGTCTTGACGGACTAGGATAGCTGTACCACCGTGGTGGCCCTGTTCGGGGAAAGGAGTGCTAAAAAGGGCACGATAGCCAGGAGGACTAGAATAAATACTATCACCTAGCATAGTCTCTTGTAGAGCTACACAGGCTGGAGAGAACTCCGACAGCAAAACTCGGAGTTCTCCCCACGAGGCGCGAAGGCTTCTACAGTTCCACTGTAGAAGCTTGAAGATGACTATTTAGGTGCAGTGGACGGTGAGCCTTTTGAAGGGGCTGCCCGTGACTCACCTGACTAGGAATAATCAACCGACGAGAAGACACCGGGAGTTGAGATGTGCCGGGTCGTTGGACTGCAGCCTTTCGGCCTACCGGTGAGTGATGCGAACCATCATCATTCCTACCGGTCATCAGAGGACAAGGGTCAGGCTGGTCTGCACTTTTTGACACAGCGGATCCACGACGGACGGCTGTGACAATATCATCGGACTTCTCCATGCTAAGACCGTCCTCATCACAAGAAGCCCGATCTGAGACAGAGGGCATCACAGGGGGCTGAACAGAAACTATTGGAGGTACCATAGCAGAGCAGGCCCTGGAGGACTCACGATCATGTGCACCGAGACAAACCTTAGATTGCTTATGCTGAGCTAAACCTATCGACTCCGCAGAGCCGTGGTGCCGTTTGGTCAGTCCCTTCAAAGGCTTAGGCGATGCAGGGGGCAAATGGACATCCACTACATAGGTTACGTTGGTCATATCCGGATTATTCCCGTCACTTCTTACAGATGACTCAACTGAGTTGTCAGACAAAAGCGCAAATCTATTAGCCAGATGAACAGGACCACCCGCCCCAACAGAGCGAGAGGTAGCAGAAGGAGTTGTCTTTGGACCAGCAGACTCAGCTGAAGAGCGTGCGGCCAATGAAGCATAGGATGGCGCACCAGTACCGGCCTTCTGGCGGTACAGGAGTTCACGGAGGGCGCTACCAAGGCTGATGAACTGAGTGTTAGCAAGCTGTAGAATGTCCTGCTCCAGGCGATACCTAGGGCATTGTCTGGAACGTACCTGGTGAGCATCACAGCAATGGAAACAATAAGCTGCAGCATTGCAATGCTCCTCAGAATGTGAGTCTAGTGCTGAGCAATTACTGCATCGAGAAGCTTCCTTGCAGGAGCTTTTGCCATGGCTGTAGCTGTAGCACGAGAAACATTGAAGAGGACGGGAAATAAAACACCTCACCCTAAGATTGATAGGACCAATATTAACACGGTCAGGGAGGATGGAACCAAAAAAGGTGAGAAGGACCATGTTGGAGGAGTTCCTCATCTTAGTCACCTTTTGGACTAAACTAGGACACATTGCTAGTATTTCCTCTTCTGGAAATTCATAAAGATCTTTACTATAAACACAACCTTTGCTATAATTAAAGGTGGGATAAGCCTTAACAGTCTCAAACATGCTGTCAGAAGGGCATGGGAGATGTTGCAACATCCTCAATTGCGTAATATCTTTAGCTCGCACTAGCACCCCTTTACCATATTTCTTGAGGTTTCCCTCAGGAATCGTGCCGATCTCTTTCGACAGGTACCGGGAGGCATGTATGAAATTCCCGTGCCCATTTTTGTAGTACGCCACAAACCAAAGTGGAGGCGGGATCTGGCGGACTTCTGGAACTGAATTCTCTAAATAGTTTTCAAAAACATTTGGGATGTAATCCATATCACTGTCTGAAATATTACGTGACTGGAGAAATTCAGTTTTAAAGCCAGAGCCGGCAAGGGGCAGAGATGCTACATGTTCATAAGCCAAACGGGCTTCATCACATGACATAAACATCACATAGCAGCGGTTAGAAGGAAAGTTCTTATCATAAACCAGTTGAATGCGAACAACCGTACCATACGCCTTGAGAAGTGAGTGCAAGGCATGATAGGAAAATGATGGATTAACATTTACCATCAAAAGGGAGTCATATGCAGCAAAAATGCATCCCTCACAAGAACTCCCACAACAGGAGACTGCTGTGGGAGGCCCTTGTGGAGGGGAATCCTCCTTCTTACTCAGACCTGAAGATGACGTCTCGCGAGCCAGGTCAGCCACCTTACGAGAACCTGATAAGTTTTTGTGTTTAATCATAAAAAAAAAAAACAGTAACACAAAAGATTAGCTCCAGGGGCAAGGGAAACCACCTACTGGGACTACAATGGGAGCGAGCGCTGGCTGCTGTGGACGGGGTACCTCGTCCCCATGCGGACCAGTCGTTTTAAAAAAAGGCCCCACATGATACGAATGTTTGTCCATGACAGAGCTGAGACCCCCCTCCCAAAGCATCCCAGTCTGGACACCCAACAACGGCCCCTATTGGGTGATCCCTCCAGCGGGTGGCTCTGCTGGTCCACTGGCAGCCTACGTAGGAACCATTTAGTCTGGCCCCTCACTGGCGACCTTACTAGCATGGGTAGCCGTCTCCCCCTCGAAAGGGCAGAGCAGGGGCCTAAGCCCCCTTTAGCCTAGCTTGCCAGGTCACAGGGACACGCAAGCCCCCCCACCACGACAAGGGGGGGCGAGTCCAAGACGCTTTGGAGGGAAGGTTGCGTGCATCCACCAGGACCAGCGGGAGATTCAAATGGAAACCAAATTGTGCAATTGCGAGTCAAAGTCGTGCTTAGTGATAAAAGTACCTGCAGAAATAATGTCTGCACTTACTTCCTTTAGGCAGGAGTCTACTTTCTTTGCATCAGTCTTCAAGGCTCCCAAGATCTGTGGGTTGCACTCCACTGGTGCCAATACAGGACAACTGTTGGGATGCCTAGTGACTGGATCCTCTGAAATCACCTAGTAGTCCTCTTCCTGCCGATCTTTATTAAAAAAAGAAGTTAACCATTGCAGCCACCTGTGGGTCAATATCTTCAGCAATACTGGCAGGGAGCCCCAAAGCCTTGGCAGCCTGCAGCAAGACACTGCCCCAAGAAGTAAACTCTTTAATCTCTCCGTCCTCACTGCTGGAGTCCATAAAGCCCAAAAATGCAACAGGCGAAACTAGTGGCTGGATCCCTGAAGTGCTCGCCTGGAAATTCACTTGATGATGCTGTGGGGAAGCAGTCCTGTTAGTTTTGCGACATCACTTTTCAAGCGTGCCAATTCTTCCAACACCAAATGCCAGGAAGGTTCAGGCATAGCATCCTGAGTAGGGGATGCTTGGGGATGAGCTTGTCCCATGCAGTGAGGTGGTTTATTACAATGTGGCGGCGCCTGTGACCCACATGCCGCCTCCCCTGCCTCGCTGGGGATTCACTTCTACCTCGGGAATTTGTCTTTACTCCATCTCGTGAAGATCTGCTAGTACTCTTCCTGCTGGTGCCATAACAGGAAACCTCAGGTGGAAGGGCTGTGCAGTCCTCCAAGCCAGACATGACTGCCGACCTGCACCAAACAAGCCGTAAGCTTGTATAAGACCAAATTGTAACAAAATTTGGCAAACTGGTAAGCCCATCCCATACCAATGCCCTATGGCAGGCCCAACCCATACCATAGATCCAACCAGAGTATAAGGAAATGTACATGTTTGACAAATGCCGTAGCCGGTGAAACAACTGCTGAAAACACAATGTGAAGGAAGACATCTGAACGGCACGAGAACAGTCCAGCATCTGACGACTGGAGCGCTGCAGCCATATCTCATGTGAAACGCTCCACGTGGCAAAAGGTGATTTGACGAGGTAAAATCCCAAGCACAACTCGTCTCAAAATATCGTTCGTATCTCAAAACAAAAAATGGACTCATATCTCTTAAAACTCATATCTGAAGGTTCCACTGTACTGACACTAGTTTCACCCCACACTTCCTGCAAAATGAACATTTGAAAAAATGTCTCAATTAGCTCACTTTTATTCTGTCTTTTTGCTATTCAATAATGAATATAAGATTCATTATCTGAATTACTCATCTTACAATATTTTTATTTACCTTTAAAGCCTCGTTGTGGATATAGCAAACTTTAAGATATAATGAAGTCTTTCCTCACTGAACTTAATTGATTGGAAAATTTAGTTTAACTATAAAAGAATGAATAATGGAGGTGAAGGAATGATAAAAATGATAAAACATGGGTTGTTTATCCCTGACTAGTTTTCACTGTACTGTCATACCTCGCCCAACATGACAGTTAGGTTCCTGAGCTCATCATGCTCGGCGAGATTCGTGTTGGGCGAATAATAGGCTCTACGGAAAAATAGGGGTTAGGTTCCCAGAACTTCCCAAAAAAACCATTTTACCAAAAAGACTGAAAACAAACAAACAAATGAAGTACCAAACACACATTTTATTTAACTACACTACTAATACAGTAATACTCCACTTAACAAACAGGATAGGGGTGTCAAAGCTGTTCATAGAGCAGAAATTCATTAAGTGGATGTAATTTTCCCATAGGAAATAATGGAAATAAGGGGGATGCGTTCTGGGCTGGTTCCCAACATACCACATGGGTAAAAAAAAAATAAATAAATAAAAAAATAAAATAAAAAAAAATATATATATATATATATATATATATATATATATATATATATATATATATATATATATATATATATATATATATATATATATATATATATATATATATATATATATATATATATATATATATATATATATATATATATATATATATATATATATATATATATATATATATATATATATATATATATATATATATATATATATATATATATATATATATATATATATATATATATATATATATATATATATATATATATATATATATATATATATATATATATATATATATATATATATATATATATATATATATATATATATATATATATATATATATATATATATATATATATATATATATATATATATATATATATATATATATATATATATATATATATATATATATATATATATATATATATATATATATATATATATTTCTATCTTTTACAAGCCTTGCCCCCAAGAAAGGATTGTTTCATATTGCATAAAGTGAAAACTTACATTAAATACCAAAAAATAAAGCAGAGATGATGAGATCGGCCACAGACGGTGGAGACTCCGGCGACTTAGCCGTTTCTTCTTCTTGTGACCTTTTTAGCTTGCCGGGTTGTCTTTCATCACAATATTAAATTTGTTTTCACTTCTCTATTGCCTGCTGTAATGGATATCATATCTTAGTATTCATATACGTTCATGCCTGGACTCCGTGGCACTGAGTGATAGTGAATTACTAATGAAATACCGCGGTATTTCTTTAACAATTCACTACCACTCAGTGCCACGGAGTCCAGGTTATCCTCATGGCATGAGCGTATATGAATACCCAGATATGATATCCATTATAGCAGTAGATATTAACACCACCTCCAGAGATGGTGTTCCCAGCAACCTCAGAGCACAACCTCGTCACTGTCCCTCCAAGCGTTCACGGAAGCCCTTTCGCGGCAGGAGGTTGCTCTGAAGCTGTTAAAGAATCTTGGATACAGCTCCATGAGTGCTAGAGACAGGCGGGGAGCCAGACAATCACAGCAAAGCTGCCGCGTTCGGTCCCTCACCTGGCAAATTCAAACCTAGGAAATTCACTAAAACGGATGTGGTTGTACGTTATGCAGACTTTTTTGGTCTAATTTTATATAATACAGTCAACCCTCAGCTATCACGACTTCGGCTATCGCGTTTTATTGCTATCGCGCACCCATAAAAAGCTGCTAAAATTTCATTATCGCGACCTCAGATGCCTGCTATTGCGTGCCCCGCCATGACGTCATGGAATATCTGAGCACTTATTGGACAAAACCGCCTTCCCGCCAAGATCAATTCGGCTATCGCGTTTTTGGCTATGGCACGGCTATTTCGGCCCCTATTGGGCGCGATAGCCGAGGGTTAAGTGTACTTTAAACTGGAAATTCGTTAGACGAACGTTTGTTAAGCGGAGTATTACTGTACCTTATTTAGTTTATTTGCTGGTCGGAGATGGGCCTCTGACTGGCCATGGCTAAGATGAAATCAAGAGAGTGCAAGGGAACCACATCTGCACACAACAACAGCGCGACAAGGAGAGAGCAAGTGGTGCGAGGCAGCGTGCTACCGCCGCCCCGGGGCGAGTCCAAGACGCTTGGGAGGGGAGGTCGTGTGCATCCACCAGGACCAGCGGGAGATTCAAATGGATACCAAATTGTGCAATCGCGAGTCAAAGTTGTGCTTGGTGAAATATGGTATATTTTACTGATTCGTATACATGCGAGATTCCTGTTCGGCGAATTCGTGTTCAGCGAGGTATGACAGTACTGCTTCTTCAGGGGGACAGAGTTGCCTCTGGCCACAACCCTGTTATATCATGTAAGTGAGACTGCACAGCATGCAGGATTGCCACATGCTCACTGATTGGTCAATATATGTGCTGCATCATATGCTTCAGGTCTGAAGAGACACATAACTGTGCTGCTGCTGCTGCCCACACAATGTCCTCTGTTCCTTGTGCTTTGGTGGTTGGAAGCAGCAGCAGTATTGTCTGTCCCCAAGATCCGAGATAAATGAGTAGCATGCATACTGATCAGTGTGGTGAGCCTGCATACCACATTTCTTCACTGACCTGATATATCAGGATCATGACTGGAGCTAACTCAGTTCCCCTCCAGAAGCATTCAAGAGAAACAGGTAAAAAATAAACTCAACCCCTACACCTGTTTCCTCTCATTTTTGCCTCTAATTTGCTGATATATCTTATCATCAGCATGGATAATGGCAATATTTGGTAAATAAAAGATAAGTACACAAGATTTTAAAAACAATTAAGGTTGCTCACCAGCCATAAAATCCCGTGCCCAGAGCATCACTCTTACAGTACTATATGTATCTTCAGAATAGCAGGCAGACAATAGAGGGGTTCCTCTGGTAATAAACATATTGTGGGCCACCTTCTCCTTCAGAAATACATCAATCAAAATCATCACAGACCTGAAACAAAACAAGAGGTGATAAGAGCTATAAATTTGATAAATTGAGTGAAAAGATTGTAACAACAAAAAATCATACATTTAACGAAAAGTTGGATAAAAGTAGATATGCAAACAGGTCACTATGAGATCCGCTCAAACCCTATAATATACAACTGGGTAAGCTCACACACACACACACACACACACACACACACACACACACACACACACACACACATACACAATTACCTATAATGTTTACAGGGCCTGGGTATCTCTATAGGATGTAATTAGTGTCCTGTCGGTGTCCTGCTCTGAAAAAGGGCAGAAAATAGTCCATTTTCAAATGAAAATGGAAAATATCCCTAACCGGAGAGTGTCGGCAATGTTTTTGTTTTGGGTGAAACAGCTGGCGGTAACATGACGTCGACACCTAGAAGCAGGAGAGATTTTGAGGGATTTGTGACCACTCCAAGTGGATTAAACAAATTGGACATGGATTCAAGAATTCAAGCCTTAGAGAATAAGTTTGTCAATATTAGATCTATAGAAGAGAAGTTAGATAGAGTTATAGCGGAGAATGATACCTTCAAAAAAGAAATCTACATGCTAACGAAAGAGAACAAGGAAATACTGAAAGAGAAAGTGGAAATGGAAAAAGAAAATTAGCATCTAAGGAAACAATGTGATGAAATGAAGGCTAAACTACTTGAAATGGAAAAGAAAATATCCAAAGGTGACTTATGGAAGGAGAAGTGCCTCAACCTAATTGATGCTAGAATGAAGGAAGTGAAACATGAAAATGAAGAAGTACAGAAGTCCTTCAAAGAGATAATGAAAAAGCATGAAGAAGAAAATAAAGTGATTACACAGAGTAAATGGTTAAGGCTTTGAAGGAAAATGAGTATGTGGTGAGAGATATTGCTGAAAAGAAAAAATGCATGATCATAACAGGTTTAAGAGAGGAAACTAACAGGAACTGACAAGATAAGAGGGATAAGGAAAATGACAGGATAAAGTTTTTACTGAATAAGATCTCCGAGGAGGACGAATGCTTATACTGTATGCTGAAATAGAGGAAAGTGTGAGACTAGGAGCTTATGAAGAAGGCAAGAGTAGACCATTAAAATTGAAATTAAAGTCTCAGGTTGCAGCTGAGGCCTTACTGAGGAGAGCCTGAAAACTTAAAGACTACGAGGAAACCGAAACAACTTACATAAGAAGAAATATGACACAGGAGGAAAGAATGAAAATGAGAGAGCTTGTAACTGAAGTGAGAGAGAAGAATGAGGAAAGAACCGAGGAGGAAAAGACCAAGTTTTTTTGGAGGATGAGAAATGGGAGGCTGAAGAAGTGGTAGATAAAACAGACGGAATAGACAGTACACATACTGAAACATGGAAGAAAGAGATTAGGAATGGAATTCAAGTGACATACATGAATATAGATGGATTTCTGTCTAAAAGGCTAGAATGTATGGATTACCTAAGAAACAGCGAACCGGACATAATGTGTGTGGTGGAAACAAAGTTAAGGACCGAAATAAAGCTAGATTGGTTTGATGTCAAACACTACAAAGTATGGAAAAATTATAGAAAGAATAAAGGAGGTGGTGGTATAATGGTTTTTACTAAAAAGATCTGATAGTGAAGGAGGTGAACTTTAGTAAGGGAAATGAGGAAGTGATAAGTATGCTTATAACAGATGGTAAGAGGGACATTAATATTATAACAGTATACATACCACCCAGAACCAGTGCTTGGAATTGTGAACAGTATCAAGAGGTGATGAGAAATACTCTAGACAGAATGAAGCAGGAACTCATCAGAAAGGATAGAGTGATGATAGTTGGGACTTTAATTGTAAGGAAATAGTGTGGGAAGACTACGAAGTGGTGAACGGTGGTGAGTGGGCAGAGGAATTGTTAAACATAGCAACAAATAACTTGATGACACAGTGGGTGAGATCACCAACAAGGTGCAGGGGACAGGATGTTGCAGCAAGGTTGGATTTGGTATTTACCAGGGCATCTCTAAAAGAGGAAATTGAACATGAATGTCCCTTGGGGAAAAGCAACCATGATGTCCTAAGATTTGAGCTGGATACGGAATTAAGCATGGAAAAGAGTGTGGAGTACAAGGAGGAAAAATTAAATTATGTCAGGGCAAATTATAACCATATAAGAGAGTTCTTTAATGAAATTGACTGGTCTGTGGTATACCAGGAAGTGGATATGCAATTGAAATATGATAAATTTATGGATTTATATAACTCTGCTGTGAAGTTTGTGCCATATCACAGAATGAGGACTTTAAATAATAAACAGTGGTTTAATAGAAATTGTGAAGAAGCAAAAAAGAACAAAGAAAAGGCATGGAAGAAACTTAAGAAAAACAGTGATATATTATCAAGAGAAGGCTACAAAACAGCAAGGAATAGATATGTTGAAGTAAGGAGAACAGCACAAAAGGAATACGAACAGAAAGTGGTGGAAAACTGTGATAGTGACCCTAAAATGTTTTACAAATTCATAAATGGAAAATTAAATAAAATGGAGGCAATAGAAAAAGTAAAAGTTGGGGAAGAAGTATATGAGGATGCTAGAGATATAGCTGTATATTATTGAAAAACTTTTGCAAAGTGTTTACAAAGGAGGAGCATTTTACAGGAGAAAGGCTTATGGAAATAAAGCAAATGCACGACATCATGGTTACTAAAGAAGATATAAGGAAAATTATAAGTAACTTGGATACTAATAAATCAATGGGGCCTGATGGCATATCTGGGAGGTTGCTGAAAGAATGTAAAGATCAATCATTGAACCCCATATTTGATACTGTGGAAACCTCCATACGAACAGGAATAGTCCCGAAAGAGTGGAAAAGAGCTGACATTGTGCCTATATATAAGAATGGAAGTAGAATGGAACCGTTAAATTACAGACCAGTATCGTTGACTAGTATATTGTGCAAGGTATGTGAAGAAGTAATTAAAGCTAAGTGGAGTGAGTATCTAGAAAGTGAAAACATTCTGAGTGAAAGGCAGTTTGGTTTCAGAAAAGGAAGATCGTGCATATCCAATTTATTATGTTTTTATTCAAGAGTGACTGACATACTACAACATAGAGGGGATGGGTGGATGCTATTTACCTGGACTTGAGAAAGGCCTTTGATAAAGTGCCACACAATAGACTGATGTGGAAACTAAAAAAGATTGAAGGAGTAGGTGATAAACTAGCAAAATGTATGGAAAATTACTTAGTGGGAAGAGAAATGTGAACAGTGGTGAAAGGAAAGAAGTCAGAGTGGAAAAAGGTAACCAGTGGAGTTCCACAAGGGTCAGTGCTTGGTCCCATCATGTTTTTGATTTATGTTAATGATATGCCAGTAGGAATAGACAGTTACATGAATATGTTTGTGGACGATACTAAAATTATGAGGAGATTGAAGAATGTGAAAGATTGTAACAAGTTACAGGAAGATCTTGATAAAATATATGAGTGGAGTAAAGAGTGGCAGATGGAATTTAATATAAACAAGAGCCATGTTATGAAAATGGGAAGAAGTAGATACAGACCAAACAGGGATTACAGGCTGGGTGATGAGAAAATTGAAGAGACCAATGAGGAGAAAGACTTAGGAGTAACTGCAAAACACTTTGTCACCGGAGAAACACATTAACAAGATATTTGGAAAACATACAACATGCTTCAAAATATTGGCCTTGCATTCCACTACCTAGATGAAGGAATGATGAAGAAGATACTATGCACTTTAATAAGACCCCAGTTAGAATATGCAGCTTGCATCTGGTCACCACACATGAAGAAAAATGTGAAGGTGGAAAGGGTACAGAGGCTGGCAACAAGGATGGTACCAGGATTCAAGGAGTTAGACTATGAGGAAAGACTGAGGGAGCTGGGGCTGACCACATTAGAAGAGAGAAGAACAAGTAAGTAACATGATAACTATGTATAAATTGGTGAACAAGATTGACCTATTGGACAGAGAATTGATAAAGGTGACCACAAGTAATCATCTCCGAGGACATGGAAAAAAATTAATAAAAGACATCTGTTTAAATGACGTGAGAAAGTAGTTTCCCACATTGTAATATTGATAAGTGGAATAAACTGAGCAGTGATGTCGTTGACGCAGTGTGCGTCAATCAGATGAAAGAGAGATATGACAGGAGTAGACAAGGAGACAGGACACAGAGAGCTTAGCTTGGGCCCTGTAATATACAAATAGGTAAATACACACGGCACAGCCATCGGCGAGGTCGGATGTGTCTGCGCTGCTCACAGAGAGTGTGCTATAGAAAGACTGGACCCAGGCTTAAATGTATGTACAGGGGGAAGGGGGGCCATAGTGTTCTCCTGTCTCCAAATTAAATAAGTGTTAGACTATGTATAGGCAAGGAATTGATAAAGAGAGAGA
Organism: Portunus trituberculatus; assembly: GCF_017591435.1. Taxonomy (NCBI): domain Eukaryota; kingdom Metazoa; phylum Arthropoda; class Malacostraca; order Decapoda; family Portunidae; genus Portunus; species Portunus trituberculatus. The sequence continues at coordinate 36,809,302 of NC_059301.1, forward strand.
TATAGAACCAAGTAGCGCTGCCAGGCGCATGGAGGAACCAAAACATATGCCAGCCGAAAATCAACGCTATATAGAAATACCTATTGGTTTAAGAAAACTGACTGAAGATAAGGATTTCTCGGGTTTCCGAGATGAACGAGGAAACACGAGGAGACTTGTAAATGTAGAAAGAGAATTAAGATATTTGAAGGAGGTGATGTCCAGCCTCATGGACAAACATGACCGACTGGTATCAGAAAACACAGCCTTAAATTGAGAATAATTGAATGTGAAAAGGTCAGTGAAATAAACCAAGAATCAAAATAGGAGATTTTAGAAATAAGGAAGCAAAATGACGCTTTAAAAACCACATGCCAGAACTTGCAGGATAAAGTGCAGCAAAGGGTTACAGACAGGATAGAAGGTGGTCTAGGTGAAAACAAATTGAAATAACTAAGAAATGAATGGAAACAAGAACAAGAGGAGGAAAAAGTCAAATTTTCAGAAGTGGTAAAGAGACAAATTCAGGAGAACACAAAAGTTGCTGTAATCGAGGTTATCAAGGAAAAGGAAAGCATGGTGAGGGATGCAGTGGACAAGAAAAAAAAGCTTCATGATCTACGGGATGAGAGAAAAGAAAAAATCCAAATAAATTCACAAGGGAACATGAAGAAAGGGAAATGGCCAAAACAGTTATCAAAAGGGTACAAGAGAGCACACAAGAATTTAACCAGGAGGTAGAGGAAGTGGTTAGGTTGGGAAGGTACACTGAAGGGGGTAAGAGACCAATGAAGGTGAAAATGAGATCTCAAGTGGCTGTAGAAGAAATAATGGCTACAAAAGGGAAGTTACCCGATGATGTTGATCACAAGGAAATATGGATAAAAAAAGATATGAACTTAGAGGAAAGGGAAAAGGAGAAAGTGCTAAGAAGTGAGGCTTAGGAAAAAAACGAGAAAAGGACAGAGATAGAGAAGAACAATTTTTACTGGAGGGTTCTGGATATGAGACTAAAGAAGTGGTACTTAAGGAAAAAAGAGGAGGTCGTGGAGGAGACAATAAATTAAGAGTGACTTATACTAACATAGATGGTTTGTTATCAAGTATATTGGAAATTCGGGACTATTTGAAAGAGAAAAAGCCAGATGCAATGTGTATCGTTGAAACAAAACTGAAGAATGAGTTACATATCAACTTTAAAGAGGATGGATATAATACCTGGAGGAGGGACAGGAAGGATAAAGGGGGAGGAGGAGTGCTAATAATGGTTTGTGATAACATTTGTGTGGAGGATGTACAATATGGAGAGGACAAAGTGGAAGCATTGGGAGTAACAACCAGAACAGAAGATTTGAAGAAGAGAAAAATTATAGTTACATATGTTCCACCAAAGACTAATACATGGGGATCAGAAAAGCATTAAGATATGCAAAGAGAGATGATAAAGTATCTGGATAACATGGTAAGAAGAGATAAAAGAATACTCTTAGTTGGAGACTTCAACTGTAAAAAAATAAACTGGGGAGGGATGGAAGTAATGGACAATGCTGGGCAGTGGAGTGAGTAAGTGTTACAGATGACTATGGTTAATACAATGAACTAGTGGGTAGAAGAGTCAACAACAGGGGGAAGAGGAACCATCGTTACTTGACCTAGTCTTCACAAAAAAACACAAGTCCCCTCCAATCATAGAATACCTTAGTCCAATGGGGAAAAGTGATCATGTGACATTAGAGATGCAAATGCAGGAGGAAGATGAGATAAGATACAGAGAGGACTATAAAGGAGAGAGATTAAATTATGCAAGAGCAGATTTTGAAAAACTAAGGAGTTATTTTGCTGATATTGAGTGGAGTAATATTATGAGCAGGAAGACTGTACAAGAGAAATATGACATATTCTTACAGGAATACAATGAAGGAGTAAAAAAGTTTGTTCCTGTTTATAGAATTCAGAAAAAAATACATACGTGGTACAATGCTAGATGCTTACAAACAAACAAAAAAAGCAAAGGATAAAGCATGGAAGAAACTTTTAAAGCAGGGAAATGACTATAATAGTCAGTAGTACAAAGATACTAGAAATGAATATATTAGAGTAAGGAGAGAGGAAAATAAAAAGTTTGAGAAGGATATAGTGGATAAAAGCAAGGATGAACCAAAACTTTTCTAGAAATTTATAAACGGCAAAACAAAGAATAAGGAAACAATTGAAAAAATAGTTAAAAAAGGAAAGACATACCAAACAGAGAAAGAAATGTGTGAAATAATGAATGAGAGCTTCAAAACGGTATTCATTGAAGATGACTTCACAGAACCTAATAAGACACTGAATTGCCTAGGATTACAGGAAGCTGCAGTGCACAAAGAGGATATTGGAAGATTACTGGACAAGTTGAAAGTCAGGAAAGCAATGGGGCCAGATGGTGTATCAGGCTGGGTGTTAAAAGAATGTAAAGAGCAATTATTGGAGCCAATTTGGGAAATAATTAAAAGTTCAATAATTGAAGGGAAAGTTCCACTAGAGTGGAAGAGAGCCAACATAATACAGATATTTAAAGGATGAAAGGCAACTGAACCACTAAACTACAAACCAGTGTCACTTACAAGTGTCGTAGGAAAGTTATGTGAAATAAATATCAAAGAAAAATGGGTTAAATTTCTAGAAAAGGAGCAAGTCATATCGAACAGACAATTGGGGTTCAGGACAGGGCGGTCATGTGTATCAAACTTATTAAGCTTCTACTCCAGGGTTATTGCAGGATTTGAAAGCAGAGATGGATGGGTAGACACAGTATACCTGGACATTAAAAAGGCATTTCATAAAGTCCCTCATGGAAGACTTCTTTGGAAACTAGAGAACATAGAAGGGCTGCATGGAACCTTGCTCGAATGGACAAGAGATTTTTTGAAGGATAGAGAAATGAGAACTGTGATCAGAAATACATATTCATCTTGGAGTAAAATAACCAGCGGGGTGCCACAAGGGTCAGTGTTAGCCCCCATTATGTTTCAAGTTTATGTAAACGATATTCACATTGGAGTAAACAACAATATGAATTTATCCATTGATGATGCAAAGTTGCTAAAAGTTATCAAAACCAGAGAGGACTGTATACTGCTACAGTAAAATTTAAATAAGATCTATGAATGGAGCAAGAAGTGAAAATTGGAGTTTAATGCCAAGAAATGTCACATAATGGAAGTAGGAAAGAGTAAAACAAGACTAGTATGGAACTATTTGACGGGAGAGGAGCAAATAACGAGGACTAAAGAGGAAAAAGATCTTGGAGTGATCATACAAGAAAATCTGAGCCCTGATAAACACATAAATAAGATATTTGGACTATCATATAGGATGTTGACTAATATAAGAGTGGCATTTCATTACATGAATAAAGCTATGATGAAAAAAAAAATAATCACAAGCATGATACGCCCAAGGATGGAATATGCAGCAGTGGTATGGTCTCCGAGTTCTAAAAAAGATATAAGAAAACTGGAAAGGATACAGAAGATTGCTACAAAGATGGTGCTGGAATTAAAGGACCTCACATATGAAAAACGACTGAAGAAAATGGGATTGCCAACCTTATAAGATAGAAGAGAACGAGGAGACTTTTTTAATAACAATGTATAAGGTAGTAAATGATATTGAAAAGATAGACAAAGAAGGCCTGGTGCTGTTGGCAGAAGAAAATGGAAGGACAAGAGAACATGAAAAGATAAGGATGAGGCAGTGTGTGAAGGATGTTTGAAAATACAGTTTTCAACACAGAACGGTGGAAAAATGGAATGCACTGGATAATGAAATTGTTGCAGCACATAGTGTGCATAACTTTAAATAAAAATTAGATAAATGGAGATATGGATATGACTTCCACCATTCACAGATAGTGGGTATGCCAGGCCCATCTGTGCCCTTATCAGTTGCTGCATGGTTCACCGCTTGTAGTAGGTTTTTAGTGTTTGCCACGATTATTATGAATATATTTGTGATTACAATAGACCCTTTAATATTCCATTCATTCATTTAATTATTAATGCATGTAAAATGTAATGCAGTTAAAAAAAAAGGGGGGAGGGGGAGAGATAATAGGCTCTAAGGGTGGTCAAGTTAAAGTCAGTACTGTGAGTGGCACGTCAAGTTCATGGTAGACGTCTTCACTTCGTCCCAAGATGACTTGATGTTATCTAAGACATGCTTGATGTTATACGACTTCCAACATTCACTGACAGTAGACTTGCCAAGCCCATCTGTGCCCTTTAACAGTTCCTGCATGATTCGTCGCTGGTAGTAGGCTATTAGTGTTTGCCATGATTATTATGAATATATTTGTGCTTACAATAGACCCTTTAATATTCCATTTATTCATCTAATTAGTAAGTAATGCATGTAAGTAATATGTAATGCAGTTAAAAAAAAGGGGGGGAGGGGAAGAGATAATAGGCTCCAAGGGTGGTCAAGTTAGTCAGTACTGTGAGTGGTGGGGAGGTGTGGCGTGGATGAAGTCGTCACCCCTGCTCTCCGCGTTAGGCCCTCTCGGATGACATGAGCAGATACCGTATCTGTGAATTTTTCTTACCGTATATCGAATTGAGGGTAGTAATTTCCAAATACCATAACTGTGAATTTACCGGATAAAGAACTACCGTATAACAAGGACTTACTGTGTGTGTGTGTGTGTGTGTATATATATATATATATATATATATATATATATATATATATATATATATATATATATATATATATATATGTTTTTTTGGAATATCATCTGCTATTAAACAATCAATTAGATTACTTTATCAAAACTATTCTCCCTTTCTCTTAGATTTGTCTTTTAAATAATTTGAAAACTCTCTCACACAGACAATCTATTTTCCAGTTCCTGCATTTAGAAATGCACATATATACACATATCCATGTATAGTAGAATATACCTATCTTCATCTTTCTCACTATTCTTGATCATTTCTACCTTATTGTCTTTCCATTTTCTGGACTTTACAATATATTTCACCAATACGTGATACTGAATCAAGAAAAAAAATAAGAACAAAAAAGTAAAAAAAAAAAAATAAATAATAATAAAAAAAGAAATCTCTGAGATAAAAAGGACTTCTTTTCTTTGAGGAAAGTAGCTAGCTAAGTGGTTGACCTACATTTCTACTTACTTGATGAGTTTGTCAATATCTCCATTTTCCAGTTGAAAGACAAAGCCAGGAGCAAAATGATTCTTGAAAACATAGCAAGGTCCAGCCAGGTTCTCACATTCCTGGAAATGTTTTTCATAATTTAGCTTAATTTGCTATTCAGATTTGCACAGAAAATTTTACTCCATCTTTGAATAAAGAATAGAAAGAAAACTAAATTATGAAAAAAAAACAAAAAAAAAAAAACACTTCTGAGTCAACCTGGAAACCATATCTTACCACATAGGTGACATTTGATTCTTGAACAGCAATGATGAAAACAATTTCGGTGAAAAGAATATGTTTTGACATCACATGTTGTATCTAGACTCAAAAGTTATAACTAGGATTTGAAAGTTATCTTAAATAATCAATTGCAAAAGCTGTTAGACATATTAACTCTTATTCATACTTCACCAACTCATTCAAGAATCACCTTTTACTTCTATATCTCAAACTAAGGATTATTTCTCATGCATTATAAGAAAGATGAAATCTAAACCTAGAACACTAGCTTCTTTTTATATGCAGTATATTGCCAATAGCTTGGTTTACTTTCACTAAAATACTATTACTTTGATTTGGAGCTTTCATCTTTTTATGCTCCAAAAATCTTTTACTGGCATTTTTTCTTATTGATACACATAACATAGATCAGTGATAACACTGCTGCCTGGCGAAAACTTCTTAACCTCCCCGTCCTCACTACTGGAGACCACAAAGCCCGAAAAAACAGCGGGCGAAACTGGTGGCTGTACAGTGCCGGTCATTGCATTATGCGGCGCCGACTCTGTTGATAAACAGTATGAATAATATTGAAAAAAATAAAGTCAAATCGGTACTTACCATCCCTTAATAGTTGATGGGCTTTCCCTTCCTCCTAATGCACTCCTTTAAGCGTGAAGGCAGTGAATTAGCAAGATTTTCAAGGATGATGTGGTAAAAATTGAGCCATTCCTCCTTAATGGCAGTTTCTAGCTTGGTGAGGGTACTGGTGTCTTTCCCCTGCAGACGGCACTTAATGATAGACCAGAGGTTTTCTATGGGGCTCAAGTCGGGTGAGTTGCTTGGCCAGTCACTTATGAAGTTCACTTCACAATCACTGAGCCACTGTGTCATTGATTTAGCAGTGTGACATGGCACACCATCCTGCTGAAACACCTCAGCACTGCACTTTTCAAAACAGCTGGGCAAATAATCAGAAAGTAACTCCAGATAGCTCTTTTGATTCATCATTTCATTATGGGGAAGCACCACCAACTCACCAACGTTAAAGAATGTGAAGCATCCCCACACCATTAAAGATTCAGGATGCTTTACTGTGTGGTAAGAAATTTTAGGGTCAAGCTGATCACTTCCCAGACGCCGATAAACGTTGCCTCGAGCGTTGTCAGTCACTCTGAAGATGAATTCGTCACTCCACAGCACGTTTCGCCACCTTGCCGCATCCCACTCACTATATTTTTTAGCAAAAGCGACCCTACGCGCCTGTTGTGTAGGGGTGAGGAGCGGTTTCTTGACTGGGCGGTGGCTGTGGAAGTCAAGGTCATCATGCAGGCGGCGACGCACTGTCTTAACTAACACATTATTCAACAGATGAGGGTTTTGTTCCTTTAACATGCGTGCAGTCATACGTGGATTTGTAATAACTTCACACTTGAGGATGGCTAAAGAACGATGTGAGGTTTTACGGGCTTTCCCGGGACGTCCTTTATGGTGTGGTGTGACAAGCTGCCCAGCATCCCGAAACCGCTTGGTCCACGCTTGCACTGTTCTTTCACTCACACCTACAATTTTAGCAATATCCTTTGTTGGATTCTTTACCTTGTACAGATTGATGAGTGATACAATATCCTCTTTGGACAAGTCCTTTCTCCTTCCCATAATGAGACAAAATCTCAAAACAGGGAAATAAAATTAAGAAAGAGCGTGGCCAGAGTGAGAAGCAAAGTAGCGTGTAATCACTGCTTGATTATATCACTGATCAAGTGACCCTTGACAGACGCCCAGCACATCACCCGCCTGTCACATTTCACCTGCCAGATGTACGATACACGACCTAGATATAACGAGTCATAAATTATAGGGACTGAAATGAATATCGCAGCCGCGCCGTCTGCCGATGTTTTGCCACATAATGCAATGACCGGCACTGTAGTCCTGAAGTACTCGCCAGGAAATTCACTTGTTGAAGTTGTGGAGAACGAGCCCTGTTAGCAGTCAGTTTTGCAACATCACTTTTCAAGCGTGCCAATTCGTCCAACACCACTTGCCAGGAAGGTACAGGCAAACTGTCCCATGTAGGGGATGCCTGGGGCCAAGCATGCTCCATGCGTCGATGTGGGTTGTTCACACTGTGGCAGAGACCGTGACCCGCCTGCCACCTCGCCGGGGATTCACTGGAGCTACCACTACCAGCATGGGAATCTGCCCTTACTCCATCCCTTGAAGATCTCATGGTACTCCTCCTACTAATGCTATAAAAGGGAACCTCAGGTGGAAGAGCTGCGCGGTACTCCGAACCAGACATGGCTGCTGACCTGTACCAAAACAAGCTGAAAGCCTGTAAAAGCCCACAAATTGTAACAATTTGGCAAATTGGCAGGCCCATCCCATACCAATGCCCTATGGCTGGCCCAACCCATACCATAGATCCAACCTGAGTATAAGGCAATGTACCTGCGGGAGAATTGCCAAATCTGGTGAATCACACGCTGAACACGGTGAAGAAACATCTGAACAGCACGAGAATGTTCCAGCAACTGACAGCTGGTGAGCGGCAGCGATATCTCATGTGAAATGCTCCACGTGGCAGAGGGTGATTTGACAAGGTAAAATATAAAATATTGATAAAACACATAAGAGTTTTAGTAATGGTCAATAATTATTTATCATGAACAACTATGACTTAGTAATTACTAAATGGAAAGATATTTCTTGGTTCATATAAATTATCTGACAGGTTTTATTGTTTAGAATATTTACCTTTACCTAGTTGTAGTATATGGGAGAGAATGCTATGCTCATATTGACCTGTCTCTATATCCACTATGATACTATCATCCAACCTAGTCTTAAAATCATGAATTGATCTTGCATGAATTACATCTTTCTTCAAGCTATTCCATGTCTTTACTATTCTTTGCAGAGGATTGTTTTTTTTCTTAATATCCTTCCTACACATGACCTTTTCAACTTCTTTCCATGTCTTCCTGAATCCCTACATCCCTTGTTTTCAAACCATGCTGGTTCACTTTTTTAATCCATTCATTAGCAATCATATTTCCTGTTTCCCTCCATTGTTCGATCATCTGTAGATTCAAATTTCTTGACTTCTCTTTTGTATGATAAAGACTTGGAGTCATCTTTGTTGCTGACCTCTGAATCCTCTCCAATTTTGGTAACCTATTTTCGTACTTTGTAAGCCTACTATTAATGAATATTTCAACCTTGGTTGGTTGGGTGTATCAGTTACAATCAGTTTCTTCATAATTTTCTCATCGAGATGTGTCTGACTGCTACTTTTTGGTTCCTAACACGGTTGCAGGTTTTACCCATCATTATATGTTTCTCTAATGATAAATTATGCATCAGATAGTTACCATCACTCCCAAGTTCTTTTCTTTTGCTATTTTCTTAATCTCTTTGTTTTCTCATTTCATAGTTGCTAAGTACAGTGGTACCATGAGATACGAGATTTCTGAGATTTCTGAGATACAAGTTTTTTGAGATATGAGCTACAATTTTGTCAATTTTTTTATTTTGAGATATGAGGAAATTTTTGAAATACGATTCATGCTTGGGGATGTTGCCGCTAATCAGCGGCATGGCGCATCAGTCCAACCTCAGCTGAGATGGTAAATATGTGTTTCCTGCGGATCTCATGCACTATGATTGTTCTTTCATCATTTTCACATTATTAAGTTACAGGTAACTCTCGACCTACGTGATAGATGCTTTCGAAGAGGCATCGCGTATATCAAAATTCGCGTAAAATAAACTTGTAATTCTTATAAGAAAAAATAGATAATAGGGGGGTATGCGGGATATGGTCCAAAAAAATTCGTACAAAATACAGGCAACCCCCGTTTAACGAAGGGGTTATGTTCCTAAAAAACACTTCGTTAAGCGAAACTTCGTTAAGCGAACCGATTATAACAAGTATAACCCGTGATTTGAACTTCCATTGAGAGTAAGCAAAGTGAGAGTGCATCATAGTACAGTAAAAGGTTTAATGAAAGTAAAAATAATGAAGTTAAACATTTAGGTAGTTTAATAATTTAAGTCATTATAATGTACACTAATGTATGTATGTACCTAACTTTATAATGTTGATGATCTTAACTTTATAAAGGGAGGGAGAGTGAAACGGGAAATACACTAACCGGCAACCTGTGGAATGTAAACAAGGTGCGCATCATGGTACTGCATACAAAACTTATGTACCGCATTTCCACAAGGCTTTCCATTTTATCCATTGTAGAGTCACAAGTTCTGGTGGTTCTTTTAGCTTACAAGGAAGATGAGGTCTCACTAGCCTTCTTAATAGAGTATCTTGACTTGAAAATAGTAGACAGTAGATGAAGTCAAGCCATGGTGGGAAGCAATGTTATTAGTTTTCTAGCCTCTCTCTGTGAATAATACTCGGCTTCACTTCGAGAGTAAGACACTTCCTGGTCTTCTTAGGAACGTTAGGCCACATTGCAGGGTGTTTTGGTGGTAAGTTGAACTAAGGAAGATGAGCTGCTGGTGACGCTGTTATGTTTTGACTGGGCAGTGAGTGGTGCGTGTGATCTTGATCTTAAACGGGGGTTGCCTGTACTCTATTTGGCTAAATTAACATGTTTTTATTATTTACCATTCTAAATAATACAAGTGTATTTAAAGTAAAGGGAAAAGCAAGAAATAATAAGAGAAACCAAAAAATAATAAGAGAAAACAACAAAACAAAGAATACATAAACACGACACTCACTGCATAACTGCCTTCACCACTCACACCACAGTCAGTCACCATCATCTTCCTCTGAGCTTTTCCACTTTATTAAAAAATTCACTTATCTAAAATAACTCCACAGTATAAAAGTAAACCCTAGTTAAAAAATAAACGCAGGACGCCAATGTCTTCACCCTTCAGAAGCACTCGCCGTCGCTGTCCACCTCCAAGTCAAGGACGTCATCATTCACCTGCACTTCCTCTGCTTCCAACGCTTCCACGGGATCGTCCACATCCTCTTTTGGTACTACATCTTCCACTGGTTTTCTTGAAAAACTGCAGCATGGTGGTCTGGTGCTTTTTCTTGGAAAATTCTTTTTGCATCAATGTGTAGCAGGAGTGCATCCATGGCTTTTCTTGTTGCTGTGCTGCTCCGCTCCACATTGAGATCCATTTCCTTTAGCATGGCAAGACCTTCTCTTATTTTTCCAAGTGCTTCATTGTGCCTCTTGGCTGTAATGGCCAGTCCTTCATTCTTGTCTGCTGCCACCACTGCTGCTGCTGCTTGTGCCTCCTCTTGTTCTCTGCTTCTATTTCCAGTAGGTCCTCATTGGTTAACTGTTGCTTGTGTGACAGGAGCAACTGTTCAATGTCCTCTTGTTTCACCTCTGCCAGGCTGAGATCTTTGGTAAAAGTGACAGTGTCCTTGTTGGCTTTGGAAACAACATCGTCTACAGCGAAGCCTTCGAAGGAATGCACAAACTGTGGACACAGGTTTTTCCACACACTGTTCAAACATTTTCTTGGCACTTGTTCCCAGGACTGTTGGATGTAGATTAAGGCATCCTTGATGGTGAGCAGCGGAGCTCCCACCTATCGGCCAGCTGAGGAACTCTGTGAAGTGCAGTTTGAAATTGTCTTTGGCGTTCAGTTTGAAAATGCGGTTGGGCCAAATCCCGTATAACCAAACCGATCATGCAAATTTAATTAATTATGAAAAAATTTTGCCCGCATATTAACAAAAACGCATAAATTAAACATGCGTAAATCAAGAGTTACCTGTACTTTTCTTTTTTGTCTAAAAAAAGTGCAGTTTTCATCTACGTTTAATATTTACATTTGAATGGTGTCTGCACCCCTTCCTCCCTCCCTTCATCCTCCTCTGCCATCCACCACTATTAGCTGAAATTGTCTATCTCCAAGGTAAGAAAACTAAATAAACTTTTGCTCTTATTTTATATAAATTTTCATGTATTTGTGAAGTATGCAATGCATACGAACTGAAAAGGCAAAACAAATTTATCCCATCTCTGCCTACCTACTCCACTGATGCTTATCACAGATGGGGGGAAAACAATGTAAACAAACCTCTACAACTGTAGCGGTGTGGCCTCTTTCTCTCTCTCTCTCTCTCTCTCTCTCTCTCTCTCTCTCTCTCTCTCTCTCTCTCTCTCTTTCTCTTCCCTACTTAAAACTCCATTTATTCATTGAATAATGTTTACAGGGTTGTCAATGAGCTCTTCTGTGATTATTAGAGCAGCCAGTTTTCTGTGGGTGGCTATATTATTACACACCAGCTGATCAACAGTCCCAAGTGAGGGTGGGATGCAGTAGGGTAATGTCCCATGGAATGCACCCTCCGAGATAAATATACTTTATAAGAGTAGTTCATCTATTCATATTATCTTGTTATGTTTTAATATGTTTCTGTACAATAATTATTATTTATAAATTCCTTTTCTTACCTGAAAACACACACAAAAAAAAAAGGGATTGTTCTTTTTGAAGGGGTTGGAACTGATTAATGGCATTTCAATGTATTTCAATAAGAAAAATTATTTTGAGATACGAGCTCTGTCATAAAATGAATTAAACTCGTATCTCAAGGTACCACTGTATTCTATTTTTACTCTTCCTAAATTCCATTACATTGAATTTTCTGATGTTGAATTCCATTTCCCATCTATGATTCCATTCCCATACTCTGTTCAAATCCTTACGCTTGTAAATGGTTGGCAATCCTTTTCCCATCCCATTTCTTTAAAGGGACTGTCCAGTGAGGTTTTTGAAAAATTGAAAATAAAGAGGTACGTGGGTAATTTTTTTTTTCCGCTGATAGATGTTCATTACATGATGTTAGTTTAGTAGTTACAAGCGAATCAACCCATAAACAACTGCATGAAAAATAAAAAAAATCAATAAACAAAAGAATTTTTTTTCTATAAACTTTGTCACTCGAGGACATATTTTAATTTTGCCAGTACGGATATGAAGTATGTCGTATACCAAAACTTTTCACCTCATAGAATTTAGATTTTTTAAAATTTTGATGGCCATTATGAATTTTTTTTTTTATATAAAATTAATTATATTGTGGCACTTAAAAAAAAAATTCCAAATTCTAGGAGGTGAAAAAGTAGCAGCTTCACAGAGCTTCAAAATGATACCTCAAAATTGAAAATCCGTTGAGAAATGTGAGAGAAGATTCGATTTGAATGATAAAAAGTGGAAACTGAGAAAAAGGCAAAAAACCCCAGAGATGTCATTTTCGTCCTTTATGACCCTGTCCATTTATTTGGGTTAGATATTTTGTGCTCATACACCACCATGTGCATCATATATCCTTTTTAGGCATGTTTAGAATATTCTGTATGACTTATACAGCACCTGGCCGCCCCTACAATGATTGTAGTTACTAGTCGCTCGAAGGCGAGGGTGTCTCCCATCCATGCATGGTCGTCACAACTTGTAATTTCCACTTGTGCCATTTGTTTAGATATTGTAAGGCAAAAAAGGCAGGTAAAATAGGCTGGATTGTGGCTTGCAAGGTGTGAAATAATGGGCGAGATACTCAATAGATCCTCCTCCCATTGCAGTCACATGGACACTGAAATGGAAGGGGAGAGGGTGTGTTCCTGTGTACTCCATAATACTGAGTTGCCAGTGCCCACCTTTCCTTACCAAAGAAACCACTTTCAATGGCTTTTTCCGTGCTTATTATCATCATTTATGGTACAGAGAGTGGGGGAGATTGGGGAAGCCCTGGGCTGCGGTAGGCGTGGCAGGGGCCCTTTAAAGTTTAAATACCCCACGTATTTTAGCGTATTTCCCCTAAATACTCCATCACTATGTTGCCATATGTTTGGGGATGCTCTGGTGGTGTTTTGGGGATTTTTTAATTTTTTTCAGATTTTTCGATACCATGGCTACCGGACGGTCCCCTTAAGTAAGTTGGAATCATCAGTTTACAAATTCATATACTTTTTCACTCCTTCTGTCATGTTATCAATATACACCTCCCCTGCAAGTTTTACTCTTGCTTTGTTCTAAAGGCATAGTGTGTAACTCATTGATCATGAAACTTGGAGTAGTGAAAACACTGAAAATTGCCAAATTTTTTTGGCCAGTTAAGAAACCCACTTTTTACCCTCTACTTTATTCCTTGTATAAAAATAAATTTCTTTACATTGAAGGATTGATGGTTGCATTGCATTTTCAGTAAAGAATTCTCTTGCAAGGAAAAAAAAAAAAAAGGAAAAATTCACACTATTGAAAAAAAAAGAAAAAGAGAAAAGAAATTATACAAATATTAAAATTTCATATGGAGTGGCATTGCTACCTGAAACACTGTGATACTTTGAGATATGGGCTATTTGAGATACGAATTTCTTGAGATATGACCTACAATTTGGTCCATTTCTTGTTTTGAAATACAAACGAAATTTTGAGATACGAGTCATGCTTGAAGATGTTGCACCTAGTTGGTAGCTTGGCACAGTGGTCCAGCCTCAGCTGACGTAGTATCTACACGTTTCTCATGGATCTCATGCATTGTGATTGTTTATTTAATTACCCCCTTTTTGTTTTGTCTAAAAAAAATGCAGTTCTAATTTGTTTCATGTTTACATGTGAATAGTGCCTGCATCCCTTCCCTTCCCTTCCCTCCTCCTCCTCCTCCTCCTCCTCCTCCTCCATTCACCACCATTAGCCAAAAACATCTTTCTCCAAGGTGAAAATATTGAATAAACTTTTGCACTTACTTTATATTTTTTCATCCATTGATAAATTACACATGTGTATGTAACTAAAAAGGCAAAACAAATTTCTCTAATCTCTGCCTACCTCCTCCAGCGATGCTTACCACTGAGAGGAAACAATGTAAACAAACCTCTTCAGTGGCATGGCCTCTATCCACCTAATTTTCTCTCTCTCTCTCTCTTGCCTACTTAAAACATATATTCTATAAATAATGTTTACAGGGTCATGAACAAGCTCTTCCGTGATTAACCCGTCGGCTGCGGACGACGTCACGGTGTCGTCGGTAAAAAAATTCCGAAGACTGCGGACAACGCACGTTATGCGTCGGCAAATACAAATATTCGTAAAATATTCCCAATGCATTACCGAGCTCTCAAATTTTGACAGAGTCATCCCTGAAGATTGCCTGTGCTTTGTTTATGTCCATGACCTTGGACGAGGCTTATCTCATGTCAGTCATTTACAGTAATTCACAACACAATACTCCTTTGTTTCACAACACATGACTCATTTCACTCATCTGTTTCACAGCACTCATGTCACTCATCTATGACAACACATCACTTATCTACCTCACTATATATGCTATCGCTTATACTATTCTGAGAGAGAGAGAGAGAGAGAGAGAGAGAGAGAGAGAGAGAGAGTAATTATAATTACTGTCATGTGGTCATTTATCTTATTGTTTTTAATTACTTTTGCATTCGCATATAATCATTACGAACATGCCTTGACAATTTGAGGTACAAAAACATTATATACATGCAGTAGACAAAGTAAAATATAAATGGTGACCAATACGGCAACATCATCAGCTGCTACTTACCGCTCACCACAGTGGGCGTAGAAAATGCCTGGCTCAGACACGTTTTGGCTTATATCACAAAACTTTACATATACAACAGGTACTTAGAGCCTATTTTTCTTTGGTTTTGGACCACAAGGATTCCATTTCCGCAATAAAAAAAAATTGCTCAAACCTGCCGCACTGGCGGTACATGTTTTGAAAAATAGTGCCGCAGCGGACGGGTTAATAGAGCAGCCAGTCTTCTGTGGGTGGCTATATTTGTACACTCCAGCTGATCGACAGATGCAAGTGAGGGTGGGGATGCGGTAGGGTAATTTCTCGTGGAATGCATGCCTCCGATATAATTGTTGCATTATTTACAATTATCTACTTTTTTTTTTTATTTTGTTATCCCTACACATGAAATGTCATTACCTACGTCTGGTCTTGTGGTCAAGAAAATAAGTAACTGGTTCCCTAAGGGTGTTAGTTCTGTCTATGTAGTCTCTAATAGTAGTGTGAACACATAACAATTTATCAATGGGATAAGACATAAAATATAGTTCAGTCATATGAGAAGCCGGCCGAGAGTTTTCAGTGGGTCGCCTATCCTGAAGGAAACTTTGGAATCTGAAATTGTCATGTTCCTGATGTCTAATAGATGTAACGTCTGGCCTTATTACCCAGAGAACAATAACATTAAACCTGTAAGTTTCCTAGACAATTGAATATTTGACAATTATAGTCAGGTATCATAGATTTTATATAAGTGAGTAAAACATAATATAAACTGTTCTGTGACTATATGGGCATGTGGCACGCTGCCTGGAAGCTGATCCTGCACATCGAATTGTCTCCGAGAGGGATAACCCAGCATGTAGGAGGCCAAGGGGACGTCCACAGAAGTCATGGCTGCGGCAAGTCGATGCCTCCTGCTGGAAGTTACTTGACACAGGAAGGGAGCCTGCATGGAGACTCACGAGGTGTGACCACCTGAAATGGGGCCATAGGGTAGGTGAGGCGACGGGCCCCCCGGTGTATGCCTCCCATGATTAATTGATAATTGAGTAAAACATCATGATCCCAGATGGTATGACAATGGGAAAGGGATGATCTCTCCTGGAAGACTGACTTCAGGAACTGAGTAACTAGTGAGTGCTGTTCCACAGGTCTGTCATCAATCTGAGTCATTGCTGAAATTGCAGAATGCATGGTGTTCACAGAACTATAACTATATCCCTTCTCATTCCTAAACTCTTAAAAGAGGTAGTCCAAGAGTAAGGCTATAGCTGGCTGAAATTAATCAGTTTCCCTGCTGAAGCAAAAAATACACCTACCGTATTTTACAGCTTACAAGACGCACTTTTTTTCCTAAAAAATATCCTGAAAAATACTTGTGTGTCTTCCAAGATGAATGTTGTATTGTAAGGCAACACCCAACCTCAAGTGAGCTTGGACACTTGACCGATAGCGACCTGGATTTGTATGTTGAGTCATTACATTATGATGTTAGCTTAAGTACTATTTCATTCAGCCTTTTATATTATGTAAAATCAGTACTTAGCTGTTACAAGTATTTCCAATACCATAATCCTTCCTGGAGCCTACTTGGCATGTGGAGAAAATGGGCCGCTCCCTCGTCTCATAGCAACACACACATACAAACACACAAACGCACACACGTGTGCCTGGTCTCAGGCCTATCCGAAGATCGGAAATAATGAGCGCTGAGCTCGTTTCGTAGGGTAACGTCTGGCTGTCTCGTCAGAGACTGCAGCAGATCAAACAGTGAAACATGCCAGGTGCCTTTATACCTTTATTAATAGAACATCCAAATGGCTTACTCGTTCAAGCAAGAGTCAAAACTCCACTTGTGAATTACATTCACATTGATAAAGCCTGTGAAGCACAATTGCAAAATAAAATAAATACGAACTGCAGCACTGACGTGTTCGGTTTCGGCGATCGGACAAGTGATTACATAATATAAACATGTCCAATACATGCTGTCACCTGCCACTGAAACAATTAGAAGAAGAGATGGACTGCTTCACTGTGTGTATGTATTTACCTATGGTGTTTTTATTTACATAGATTTTAAATTGGTGGTGAGTGTTCCAGCAAATTTGTAATTAGTGCTGAAACAATAGTGTCTTGCAGACTCCTTGCTTCTTATATTTTTGTGTTCAGTGGTCGGGTATATGGTGAATGTGTTCTTGTAAGAAAATGACTTTTTTTTTCTTAGAAATTTCTTTCAAATATTAGGGTGCGTCATCCAAGATGCAGCGTCTTGCAAGCCGTAAAATATGGTATCAGCCAATATATGACCCATATTGTAATAAAGTTCCCTTCCTCCATGATCCAAGGAGAAATTGGGCAATTTCTGGCAAAAGTCCTCAGGTTTCAAAGGATCTCTTGATAACAGCATTGCAACCAGTATCAGCTTGTGAGCCTGTGGATGTGTGCAAGAGGGATTTTTGTGGCAGTGTAAAGTAGCATCAAGGAAGGAGAAAGGGGGGTCGAACCAGTAGGCGAAGAACCATCAGAAACCATGCCTGAGTCGGCCACAGTGATAGAACTGCAAAAAGGGTAGCCTGGGATTCCTGTAGTTTCTTCAGGACCCTGGAAATCAAGCTGAAGGAGGGAAAAGCATATAAACTCTTGTTGGACCAGTCAAGGGTGAAAGCATTAATATATGCTGCAGCAGGGTTTGGCTTCCAAGATATATTAGTAACCACTTGAGCATTGATACTATGTAGAAGCAAATAAGTTTCTGGTGTAAAATAGACCTGATATAGTTTCCTGAAGAGATGGGGTTGCAACATCCATATGGTATCCACATTATGCACTCTAGATTCTCTATGAGGCTCTACATTACAAAGTCCCTCAACATACAGGCAACCCCCATTTAACGAAGGGGTTACGTTCCTAAAAAACACTTCGTTAAGCGAAACTTCGTTAAGCGAACCGATTATAACAAATTTAACCCCTGATTTGAACTTCCATTGAGAGTAAGCAAAGCGAGAGTGCATCATAGTACAGTAAAAGGTTTAATGAAAGTAAAAATTATGAAGTTAAACATTTAGGTAGTTTAATTTAAGTCATTATAATGTACACTAATGTATGTATGTACGTAACTTTATAATGTTGATGATCTTAACTTTATGAAGGGAGGGAAAGTGAAACGGGAAATACACTAACCGGCAACCTGTGAATGTAAACAAAGTGCGCATCATGGTACTGTATACAAAACTTATGTACCACATTTCCACAAGGCTTTCCATTTTATCCATTGTAGAGTCACGAGTTCTGGTGGTTCTTTTAGCTTGCAAGGAAGATGAGGTCTCACTAGCCTTCTTAATAGAGTCTCTTGACTTGAAAATAGTAGACAGTAGATGGAGTCAAGCCATGGTGGGAAGCAATGTTATTAGTTTTCTGGCCTTTCTCTTGTCTGTGAATAATACCCAGCTTCACTTCAAGAGTAAGACACTTCCTGGTCTTCTTAGGAACGTTAGGCCACATTGCAGGGTGTTTTGGTGGTAAGTTGAACTAAGGAAGATGAGCTGCTGGTGACGCTGTTATGTTTTGACTGGGCAGTGAGTGGTGCGTGTGATCTTGATCTTGATCTTGATGCTACAGGTGACACAGAATTT
The DNA here is from genome assembly GCF_017591435.1 of Portunus trituberculatus. Taxonomy (NCBI): domain Eukaryota; kingdom Metazoa; phylum Arthropoda; class Malacostraca; order Decapoda; family Portunidae; genus Portunus; species Portunus trituberculatus. The sequence goes on from NC_059301.1 coordinate 36,827,889, forward strand.
CTTCTGAGTCAGGCCTTTGTATCGGCAGAGCCTGTGTTGTCCACGAGAGGCTTGATCTTGATCTTTATTCTACAGATGTCTCAGGATTTCTCCTGAGGCAGGCCTTAGTACCAGCAGCTCCTGATGTATTCAAAAGCCTGTCAGCTTGCATGATACAGTGGGGCTTTCAAATTTGGAAAAAAATTACCTGCATAAAACTTCGTTAAAGCGAGTTTGGTGTTCGTTAAACGAGCAAACGGTAGTAAAATGAAACCTTCGTTATAGCGAAATTTCGTTGTGTGAACCTTCGTTAAACGGGGGTTGCCTGTACTTTGCTGATTAAGTAATACCTCATGATTCATCCCAAGAGAATATCTCGTCTGTTAAGGCATTAAAATTAAGTTTTGTGCTCCCACATCGCTTCATGGAAGCGATGCAGTGGAGTTGTCAGAGCGAAGATGAACATGCCTGTCTCGACAATCCTTTCAAAGGGATTGTACGCCAAAGAGGATTGCCTTCAACTTTAGACAATTAATATGGTTTAATTTTTATGAGCCTAGAGGCTCCCTATCTTAGAATGTCCAACAGACACGCAAGCATCAGAATACAACTCAAAGTGAGAAGGGGATAGGCGTGGAGACATGGTCTGAAAATCAATGTTGTTAACCCACCAATTGATGAGACTTAATGAATGTAAGTCCAAAGTAGCTTTAGAAAAGTGATTACCTAAGTTGAGTGCCAGTTCCCTGTTTTGAATTATCTCAAAATACAGGCAACCCCCGCTAAATGAATGTTCACACAACGAAATTTCGCTACAACGAAGGTTTCATTTTACTACCATCTGCTCGTTTATCGAACACGAAACTCGCTTTAACGAAGTTTCATCCAGGTAATTTTTTTCCAAGTCTGAAAGCCCCGCCATATCATGCAAGCCGACAGGCTTTTGAATACACCAGCGCCTCTGGTGGACAACACGCACACCACTCATTCCCCCTGTTCAAAACAATAGTAGCGTCGCCAGCAGCTCGCCTTCCCTCACGCAACTTACCACCAAAACACCCTGTAATGTCGCCTAGCATTGCTAAGACCAGGAAGTTTCTTACTCTGGAAGTGAAGCTGGATATTATTCACAGACATGAGAGAGGCAAGAAAACTAATAGCATTGCTTCCCACCATCTCGACTCCATCTACTGTCTCTACTATTTTCAAGTCAGCAGATTCTATTAAGAAGGCTGGTGTATGCTAAAAGAACCACCTGAACTCGTGACTCTGTAATAGATAAAATGGAAAGCCTTGTGGAAATGTGGTACATAAGTTTTGTATGAGGTACAATGATGTGCCCTTTGTTTACATTCCACAGCTTGCCAGCTAGCAAATTTCCCGCTCCACTCTCCCTCCCTTCATAAATTCAAGATCATCAACATTATAAAGTTACTTACATACATACATTAGTGTACATTATAATGACTTAGTCTTAAATTAAACTGCCTAAATGTTTAACTTCATAATTTTTGCTTTCATTAAGCCTTTCACTGTACTATGATGCACTCTCGCTTTGTTTACTCTCAATGGAAGTTCAAGTCAGGGGTTAAACTTGTTATAATCGGTTCGCTTAATGAAGTTTCTTTTAACGAAGGTTTTTTTTAGGAACATAACCCCTTCGTTAAGCGGGAGTTGCCTGTACTTGTATCTGAGGGGAGGGACAAATTCTACTGTAGGTTCAGCAGCCATGGCCAAACCAATGAAAGAAGCCAAGTCACGTAATGTCTCCCCATAACAACTGTGATCCTTGCTCTTTGATATGTTTCTTTCTCTGAGGGGCTAGAGTGGCAGTCAAGTCAACTGCATTCAACACAACCCCACGAAATTCCACCTCTTGGGAAGGTTCCAGTTACTGTGAGCCCAACAGAATCAAGAAGGTGCAAGGCATAGCCTAAATAGTGGCGTAGTTCCTTGCTAGAAGTTGCAATAAAAATACAATCATCAATATAACACACCACAGTAATACCAAGTTTATATAAATGAGAGAGAACTGGTTTTAATTGCCTGGTAAAAATCCAAGATGCAGACGTTAAGCCTTATGGCAGACAGGTAAATTGGAAAGGTTGATCCCTCAAAAAAAATCTAAGCCCAAACCTGCTGCTTACCTAAGCCCTCTAGAAAGCCCTCCAATAGCAGTCTAGACACTTCTCTGTCCCCATGGGCCCAAAGTAGAAATATAAGGAAGAAAAAAGAAAGAAGAAAAGAAATAATGAGCAAAGAAAAGAGAAACAAAGAAGAAAGAGGAAAGAAGAGAGGAAGAAAGAAAGAAGAGAGAAATACGGAAGAAAGAAAAAAGAAGGAAGGAAAAAGAAGAATGGAAATAGAAGAAATAAGGAGAGGAAGACATGGTTATAGCAAGAGAAGAAACGGAAGAGGAAGAAGTACGTAGTTCAACACTCTGTTGGTCATAAGTAGAGCTTAGAGCAAGGCAAGGGAGTTAGTTTATTTTAGGAACACATTCCATTAATTTCTGTGTGTATTTTCAGTGTTTAGATGTTATCAATATTAAGATTGGTTAGGATTTAATTAGGAAACAATCAGTACTAGCACTTTATTATAAAGAGTGAAATCTCGTCATAAGATAGGGTAAGGTTGGTTGACCACATGATATGAACTTGCCGTTAACATCAGTGACAAAGAAATACTAAGTGTAAATAGATTAATATATCAAAGAAATTGATAATGGTTCTATCAACCATACACATAAACCCACCTAGGACCTCTCCATGAGAAGAGACTAATTAACGAAATCAGTTGATCAAATGGATAATAAAAGTGCCCTAAGAACTGGTCACAAAAGTGGTGGCAGTAGTGGGATAAATGTATATGCTGGTAAAACCACTATTACATAAGTGCTACAATATATACCTGTCATATGTGAATGAGAGTCATTCATTGCTCCCCTGAATAAACATTTGTTTCACGAAATTCAAATTCTTTAGACAAGTGGTGGTAGAAAAACATAGCACATCACGGGGATTCAGACTCGGATTTACAGATAAATCCAACAGCAAATGTAGGAATCAGTGGCACGAATGCAAATGCCACATCTACAGTAAAATCCTCAGATTTAGCAGACCTTATTACCAAGAATACCACAAATGACTTTAGTAAAATCACGGGACTGCAATACTTTTGCAGAGGCAAAGAGAAACAGCCTAATTATCCTGACTAAATCTGTAGTAGCAATGCTCAGCAATAGATTCAGGATACTGAATCAAGTACAACCCAAAATTAGACTGATGAGGGCTGAATTGAAGTAGCCAAAGCATACTCATTGGGTAGAGTACAGGAATACCTACTTTCAGCAGTCAAAACATGTGGATATGACTGGGAGAAGGTAAAGGACCCCTTTTTAAAACTCTTCCTTTAAAAGCAGGATTATGTAGTCCTAATGACTAAGCTAATGCTAAGAACGAAAAGAGAACCAGGTGAGATGCTTCTTGATTTCTATATACAATTAGATTCCCTTGCAAGAAGCTGAACCAGGACATAAGGATCTATTTGAAAAGGAGCTCATTAGGAGCTTTCTAGAAGAAATATCAACGGAGATAAAATCCCTCATACCATGTCGTGCAAAACATTGTCCCAGATAAGTTTATAGAACAGTCATGGACCTAGTATACTTGAATCCTCAGTATAAGTTACGCAATGAGGATGTGAAAACAAAAAATAAGGCGACCCATCAATGCAGTTGGCAGGGCAGCCAATTGGACACCAAGTGAAACTCCTAACAGAATGGGAATAAATAGACTGCAAGGAGCCATCCCCAAGAGAACAAAAACTCAGCAGTTTAGATGATACCTATGTAATCTACCCAGTCATATGGTTCGCAATTGCAAAACTAGGGCTGAAGCACCCTGTGAGAACTGTGGTCTATGGAACTATACAACTTGAGAATGCCACATACCCTGCTCTAATTGTGGACGAAAAATCATAAACTGTACCAATGCAGGCGAGCCCTCAAGAGATCCAATGAAAGGCATCAGGACCCTCCCCCACAAAAAAAAAAAAAAAAAAAAAAATCCAACTCATTGCACAGATGGTTGGGAACAGAAAGCAAGGTCTTCAGGTATGCTCATAATGCAGAAAGCAAGGTATGCTCATAATCCTGCATACAAAATATCCAAAATACCTGAAATAGAAGAATGCGGAATAATAGCTATCTGACTTGAAATGAAACTAACAAATGGTACATTTACAGAAGTAATTGCCATGCTCAATACTGGGGTCTGTGTAAGTCTCAGTGAAAAAGATTTTATCCAAAGAATGAATAGAGATACTAAAATGACAGAGGAAAAGTCAGCACACATTTTTGCTGTGAATTCCCACGCAATAGAAAATAGAGATAAAGCAATAAAAACAGGAAAGAATATAAAAGAAGAGACTATGATAACAACTGAAGGTATAGAATTGCCTACCCCCATTATGCTTGGCAGAGATTACTTAAGGGAAAATGAAATAGATATAAGAATTAGAAAAGGATGAAAGAACAGTCTCATAGAAGTAAGTGTCATTGGTGAAATAGTATTGGAGATGCCAAAGAGTGAGAATAGATATACTGTTGTAAACAAAAGCAGGAGAGGAAATCAAAACAAAAGCCGTGAGAGCATAATATTAAGCGAAAGGGAAAATCAAAACAAAAGGAAAGACCAAGGGCAAGGTCACAGTGAGTAAGGAGTACCAAAAGTGTCAAAGATAAGGAACCAAAACACACAAAGATAGAAATGACAGAGAGAAGAATCATAATGAAAAGAAAGAGTGTGTAGATGAAAGAGACCCTGACATTAACAGATTACCAGAGACCAAACATATACAAGTAGTTACAATAGAAGATATAAGATTACCCCCCTGCAACTGTTGGTTACATAACTTGCACTATGCCCATAGTAGACGTACAGGAGGGAATCTTTAAGCCTTGTAAAAGCAATACTTCATGAATTCTTTGCCCCACTAGTAAAATTGAAGCCACTAGCAGGAGAGAGAAGGTCATTGTTCACTATTTAAATATCAGTGTAGAACAAGAGGCTATAGAAATAGAAACTGGTCGGACTCTAGGGGGGAGTAGGGTTTAACCCTGTACTGCAGACCCTTTTACTTTGACAGTAGCTGGAGTAACAGAAAAATGAGGACAAGAGATGAATTCTCAAGAATCTCGTGAGAAAAAAATAAATGAATTACAACAATCGCCCGCATATCCGGATCGCCACTATTTGTAAGATTAAATGAGTACTTACCAAGTATGAAGTTTGATCGTAATTTCACGAACATTCAACGACGTCACAGTGGTGTACAACCAGATGCCATGCTACCATTTCCACCGTCAGTCACTTTTAGAGAGGAGGTTTGCGGAAGCAGTTACAAATTACCACAAGGACCCTTCGCCCTAAAGTGAGGATCACAAAACAGACAGGGTAGGGAGGGAGGGCGTTGTACACCACTGTGACGTCGTTGAATGTTCGTGAAATTACGATCAAACTTCATACTTGGTAAGTACTCGTAAAGTGACGTTACCCTTAAGTAGCAGCAAGCCTTGTTCCTTAATGCGCTCCTTCCTACGAGATGTTAAGGTGGTAGTCATGGCGACAGAGTCCAACACCACACCAAGGAACGTAACCTTCTTTGTAGGCTCCAGAACCGACTTCCGCACATTGACAGTGAGACCCAGGGAATCAAAGAAATGCAAGACATAGCTGACCTGAGCCTGTAAAATCTCTACTGATGAAGCATTGAAAAGACAGTCATCCAAATAACATAACACGGCCATCCCAAGGGATCGCAGGTGGGAAAAGACAGGTTTCATTAACTTTGTAAAAATGCGAGGGCAGAAGATAACTCGGGAGGCAAGTAAATCTGTAATAACGGCCCTTCCACATAAACTGTAGCCATTTCCTGTCCTCAGGCCTAACATAAATGGAGTAATAAGCATCCTTAAAATCCACTGTAACAAAGAAACAGTTAGGGTAAATTAAGGGTATGACATCCTTCAATGTATCCATCTTAAAATGTACGTAAGGCACATGAAAATTAAGGTAGTATTTTAAATTTAGAATGACTCTTGCTGGGCCAACTGGCTTGATGATAGGAAAAACATTTGAAAAGAAACCATGAACATCAGGTAAACAAGGCTCCACAATTGACTGAATAAGGAAGTGATGTAAAGCATTGTCCAAAGCCTAATCATCGGCTTGAGACAGGGTTAGAGGACGAGGAGGTACAGTCTGAATAGGCAAAGACACAAAATCAAGAAAATTCCCCCTCACCACATAAATCCAGGAATCTTGAGTCAGAGACCTCCACATGGACTCAGCAGAAATAATTTTACCTACTCTAAAATCATCATGAGTATTAACTAATTGTGGAATTGAGGAACTCACCAGAGGGATTAGTGCTGGTGTAGTTTCGGCCCGTGCATCCCCTTCCCCTGGGGAGGCTGCTGGCCGAAAAAAGGCCGGGTCTGAGAACGAGGGCGGGACTGGTAATGAGCCTGAGAGGGACGGTGTGATGACCGTGAAGAGGAAGAAAACCTCTTGCCAGACGTCTTGGAGGAAGGGCGGAGAGACGGCCGGCCCAACCAACCTACCTTGTGGATCTACTCACACTTGCGGGTCACATCAAAGGGAAATAACTCCTGCTGACCCTCATCACACTCCCATTTGCAGAGATCGACCATGGCCGAGTCATGGACATGGATTCAGGCCACATCCTTCCGCAACTGGTTGAGGTAATTCAATGCTGAAGTAAGAAGGCGCAAACAACTATTAAGGCCATCTAAATAAAACGACAAGCTCTTACCTTTCTTCTGTCCAATATCATTAACACACACAGCAATGGGAACTATTGCCTTTGTCAACAGGCAGTTAGTCTGGAAAAGCTTGGCATCTACCAGACATCCATTCACACTCATGGCCTTGGTTATAGCTGCGTTTGTCACAGGCATCGTGAGGTTCGGCACATTACTCGGGAGCTTAATCTTTGCACACGTTAACTTTACACTTTCAGACACAGGCTGATGGCGAAGGCTAGCGTTGAGGATAGTGGCCAAGCTGTCGGCGAGCGGCTCTCCCTTCTCCTCCTCGCCATGGAAGTGGCCAGAAAGGTCACCCAAAGCCCTCGGAAAATCTTCATCTACATCATCGTCACGAGTGAGGTGGTCTAACCCATCAAGAGGGTCTGGCTGGCTAGCAGGGGCAACCCCCGCCTCGTCTTTAGATGACGAGAGGGCATGAAAACCACTAAAGTCATTCCTGGTGTCCGTAGATGCATCCGGCGGTGCCGGGGTCCTGTTCAGCTTGTCAATAAGGCCCGACACTAGGCTAGATAGCTTATCCAAGGCAACTCTGTCCTCAAACACAGCAGACTCTGACGCCACGCCTGCCGAGCTCGGCCCCGGGAGTGATGGTAGTGAAGTGAAGCTAAGCTCTCTGTGTCCTGTCTCCTTGTCCACTCCTGTCATATCTCTCTTTCATCTGACTGACACACACTGCTTCAACGACATCACTGCTCAGTTTATTCCACTTATCAATACTACGATGCGGGAAACTGTACTTCCTCACGTCATTTAGACAGATGTCTTTTATTAGCTTTTTTTCCATGTCCTCGGAGATGATTACTTGTGGTCACCTTTATCAACTCTCTGTCCAGTATGTCAATCTTGTTCACCAATTTATACATAGTTATCATGTCTCCTCTTGTTCTTCTCTCTTCTAATGTGGTCAGCCCCAGCTTCCTCAGTCTTTCCTCATAGTCTAACTCCCTGAGTCCTGGTACCATCCTTGTTGCCAGCCTCTGTACCCTTTCCACCTTCTTCACATTTTTCTTCATATGCGGTGACCAGACACAAGCTGCATATTCTAACTGGGGTCTTATTAAGGTACATAATATCTTCTTCATCATTCCTTCATCTAGGTAGTGGAATGCAAGGCCAATATTTTGAAGCATGTTATATGTTTTCCAAAATATCTTGTTAATGTGTTTCTCCGGTGACAAAGTGTTTTGCACGGTTACTCCTAAGTCTTTCTCCTCATTGGTCTCTTTAATTTTCTCATCACCCAGCCTGTAATCCCTGTTTGGTCTGTATCTACTTCTTCCCATTTTCATAACATGGGTCTTGTCTATATTAAATTCCATCTGCCACTCTTTACTCCACTCATATATTTTATCAAGATCTTCCTGTAACTTGTTACAATCTTCCACATTCTTTACTCTCCTCATAATTTTAGTATCGTCCGAACATGTTCATGTAACTGTCAATTCCTACTGGCATATCATTAACATAAATCAAAAACATGATGGGACCAAGCACTGACCCTTGTGGAACTCCACTGGTTACCTTCTTCCACTCGGACTTCCTTCCTCTCACCACTGTTCTCATTTCTCTTCCCATTAAGTAATTTTCCATCCATTTTGCTAGTTTATCATTTACTCCTCCAATCTTCTTTAGTTTCCACATCAGTCTATTGTGTGGTACTTTATCAAAGGCCTTTCTCAAGTCCAGGTAGATAGCATCCACCCATCCCTCTCTATGTTGTAGTATGTCAGTCACTCTTGAATAAAAACATAATAAATTGGATACACGATCTTCCTTTTCTGAAACCAAACTGCCTTTCACTCAGAATGTTTTCACTTTCTAGATACTCACTCCACTTAGCTTTAATTACTTCTTCACATACCTTGCACAATATACTAGTCAACGATACTGGTCTATAATTTAGCGGTTCCATTCTACTACCATTCTTATATATAGGCACAATGTCAGCTCTTTTCCACTCTTTGGGACTAATCCTGTTCGTATGGAGGTTTCCACAATATCAAATATGGGGTTCAACAATTGATCCTTACATTCTTTTAGCAACCTCCCAGATATGCCATCAGGCCCCATTGATTTATTAATATCCAGATTGCTTATAATTTTCCTTACATCTTCCTTAGTAACCATGATGTCCTGCATTTGCTTTATTTCCGTAGGCCTTCCTCCCATAAAATGCTCCTCCTTTGTAAACACTTTGCAAAAGTTGTCGTTCAAAATTTCAGCTATATCTCCAGCATCCTCATATACTTCTTCCCATTTTTACCTTTTCTATTGCCTCCCTTTTATTTAGTTTTCCATTTATGAATTTGTAAAACATTTTTGGGTCACTATCACAGTTTTCCACCACCCTCTGTTCATATTCCTTCTGTGCTGTTCTCCTTACTTCAACATATCTATTCCTTGCTGTTTTGTAAACTTCTCTTAATAATACATCACTGTTTTTCTTAAGTTTCTTCCATGCCTTTTCTTTGTTCTTTTTTGCTTCTTCACAATTTCTATTAAACCACTGTTTATTATTTAAAGTCCTCTTTCTGCGATATGGCACAAACCTCTTCACAGCAGTTATATAAATCCATAAATTTATCGTATTTCAATTGCATATCCCCTTCCTGGTATACCACGGACCAGTCAATTTCATTAACCCGAAAACTCCGACAGGCCTTAAATACGGCTGCATAGCACACTTCCGACAGTCCTTAAATGGGGCAGCTACTTTGAGCGCTAATAAAAACCGCGCTAGCATTGGTAGCGCTGCTATATTTGGTCATGACGTAGTCCTATGGTAGTACTGTCGGCTCCCAGGAAGCACACCGCTCTAGCCAGCTAGTCTCCCGCAAATTTCTGTGAGGTGCGTGAGCGTCGTGTCGCGGTGATAATTATTTACGTATTTACGTATTTACTTATTTAAGGAACTATTATTTACAACTATGGCTCCTGGTGCTAAGAGGAAGCTAAAGTTTAGTGATAAAAGTGATAGACAAGGCGGGACAAGACGCAAAGTGCACAGGTTGGAGGTAGATCCCGACCCCGCTATTGTGACAACATCGTCACCCACGCCTGATAAAAACATACGTAACTATAATCAGCCAATATGAGTGAAAACACGAAAAACATGTGAAAACACAAAAACATGAGCAGTGCCTTACATTATGTAAGAATACACATGCACCTCCCCGAGTTGTTGCTACCACAATC
>NC_059301.1:36838415-36840915 GCF_017591435.1 Portunus trituberculatus
TTTCAATCCGGCATTAGAAAACAAATGCCAATAACAGCATGAAAATTTGTGAAGTGATATTAGCAGCTCACATTGCTTGCCATTCAAGCATTAACACTATTGATCACCTGGCTGAAGTTGTGGGAAAAATTTCAAATAAGGAAATCTCACTACATAGAACGAAGTGCACAGCACTTATAAACAAAGTACTGGGACCCTCTATGCTGAAGGAACTATGCAGTGATATCGGTGATAATGATTACTCATTGATAATTGATGAAAGCACAGACATCACCACAAAAAAGAAACTGTGTGTTGTTGTTCGCTATCCCAGCTACTCAAAGAAGAGAATTATCACTTCGTTCTTGGGTTTGGTGGAATTGGAAAGGGGCACAGCTGAGGTGGTCACAACATCTTTACTTGACTTCATAGAAAATCATGCCAAACTGAACGTCAAAAAATGCAATGGTTTGGCAACTGATGGATGCAACACTATGTGCGGGACACACAACTCTGTTATGTCAAGATTTCGTGCATTAAACCCACACGTGACACACATCAAATGCATATGTCATTCATTGCATTTATGTACGTCATATGCAATGCGAAAGTTGCCCTCTCACCTTGAATTCATGGTGTCACAGACATATAGATATTTTTCACACAGCACGCTTCGTCAACAAAAGTATGCAGAACTCTATTCTACAATCAACGTGGGAGAACAACCACTGAAGTTGCTGAAGTTGTCAGGGACGCGATGGCTGGCTATTGCACCATGTATAACAAGGATTCTGGAGCAGTATGATGAGCTGAAACTCCATTTTGAGGTAAGTTAATTATCGTTCATGTAACCCACTTGAATTACTTGTATATATTATTATTATTATTATTATTATTATTATTATTATTATTATATTTATAGGTGAACGACGAACGGAACCATCTGCCGCTGGAAGCTGTGGACTTCGGTGTGAAGTTCTACATCGAACTGGGTCAGAGCAGGTTGGACAGCGGAATTGTTCACACCGTTAAGAAGCACGGGCGTGACTTCCTGATGAAGCTTCTTCAGGAGCTGCAGCAAAGGCTTCCATCAAATATTAACCATCTCCAGAGCTTGGATGCCCTGACCCCAGAAACCGTTCTCGGAGTGAGGAAACCAAGACTGCAGGAGCTGTCTTTCTTACCAAAATATTCGGGGGATATTGGTAAGCTCGACGAGCAGTGGCAAAGACTTGCAACTGTCAGCTGGCCAAAAGATGTGATAAACGACTCCGAAAAGTTTTGGTTAACTGTTCACAGCCACCAGGACGCCTCAGGGGAGCGGGATTTTAAGGAGGTAGGGCAGTTTGCTCTGTCCATGCTTTCGCTGCCCATTAGCAATGCCTCTGTTGAACGGGTTTTTTCCCAAATGAACTTGATAAAGAATAAACTTAGGAACAGGATGCAACACAAGAGTCTAGAAAACACATTACATGTACGTGCATTCATGAATAGAAACAACATGTGTTGTAGGGAGTTCGACCCCACACAGGAAATGCTGTCAATGTTCACAAAGGACATCTATACCAATGTTGATGAGCATGAGTATGTTGAGGTGCCTGATGTATAAATGTACTGAAAATAAACATATAGCATGTATGTTAATATACTCTAGCATGTAAAGTATAATTAGGTAGGCATTAATGTTAATAAAGGTACATAATTTGTCAAATATTTTTTTTCCTGTTATGATATAGCTATACGTCTCAGTCGTCTTGAGCATCATACTACTGATAATTCTAATTTTGGGCTGCTTTTGGGCTGTTTTTTGTGACCGAGGTCGCGGGTTTTGGGCGGGTTTTGGGATGGAATGGCGCGGGATATCAGTCCACGACCTGGCAAGTGGCAACTCTGATGTCACCGCGGATCAGTTTGCGTCAGGCATGGGTACACACACGTTCGTCTCCGCGACCCAATTTGGGTTCCCTGGCTCCGCTCTTGGCTCCGCTCGCACTGGCTCGCCGAAGCCCACCGCCTAGTGAATGGAGTTTATTTTACCATGCCTTGTTGTGCAGTGCTTAACTGTTCAAATTACCGTAAAGGAAAGTCAGAATATAAATATTTTCGGTTTCCGAAAGACAAAGAAAGAAACATGTGCAAAGTGGATCCATTTGTGTGGGAGAGAAAAGAAAACCGACTTCAATCCAGCAACTCAGCGAGTATGCAGCAGACACTTTCCTCCTTCAGCATTTCAGAGGAATCTGAAATACGAACTCCTTCGACTACCGGTGCCTTCAAATCAAATAGCATTCAAGCCTGGAGCAGTGCCCACCTTACATTTGTCATTGCCACCGGCCACAAGTAAGTATCTTTCATCGACGTTTTCATCGTCTGTCTTTGTCTTTGTCTGTGTGTGTGTCTGTCTGTGTGTGTCTGTCCGTCTTTGTGTGTGTCTGTCCGTCTTTGTCTATGTGTGTGTCTGTCCGTCTTTGTCGCTGTGTGTGTGTCTGTCCGTCTTTGTCTGTGTGTGTGTCTCTCCGTC
>NC_059301.1:36845852-36852258 GCF_017591435.1 Portunus trituberculatus
AAAGCTACAATGCATTCAGTTACACACACAAAGAGAGTCCACAAAACATCACATAGAATTGTAGATGAGAAAATTTCTTGCCAGACACTTGGCAGAAAGGTGTAAGAGTGGAAGAGGCTTATGAATAGAGTGTGCTGTCAGTATTGATGAAGAAGAGGCCAAGATTGTAACACAGAATTCTGAGACTGAAAGTTTCCTGTGTTGACTGTCACAGTTGCATCCAGTACAGTCTTCCACAGCAGTGAGTGGACAGAGGCAGGCAAATCACAGAGCATCATTCTTGTGCTTATGTAAAGAATATAGTCAGCCCACAGTTCTGCCCAGTGTCTTTTTAACTACACTTTTTTCTGTGTTTAGGTGTAGTGAGTGTGAGTTTGCAGTAGTATTCAACCATATACATGCCTTGTGTGTGTGTGTATGTGTAGTGCTATAAGATAGAAAGAAATTAGGCAAACACCTTAGCCAAGGAAAATGAATGACAAACAGAGATGAAAATTTCAATTACCTATTGATTACCTGCAATCTTCCTAATGATCATGTCTGCCTGCTCAGGAGAGTTGGCCTGCAGCACCTCCTTCAGCAGGCTGGTGGACACTCGGATCTTGGAAATATTCTCAGCCTCTTTCACCAACTTCCGTATTGAGTCCTGGGGAAGGTTGAGAGGGCAGCAGATGAATGAAAGGGGACAAGTGGTACAGGAGCAGACAAGCAGAAGGAAAGTGGGAGGGAAGAGAAAGAAAGAAGGAAGAGACTGGGAAGAAAGAGAACAAAAGGGAGAAATGTTGTATTCACCTAGTTGTAATTTTTACAGGGCCTGGGTATTATACTCGTGTGGCCCCGTCTCCATATCTACACACATCCAACTTTCCTTTAAAACTATGCACACTCCTCGCTGACACCACCTCCTCACTCAGACTATTCCACACCTCCACACATCTCTGTGGGAAACTATATTTCTTCACATCTTTCAAGCATATTCCCTTGGCTATCTTTTTACTATGCGATCTCGTAGTTCTATTTAAATTTTCCTCTCTCAACATCATTTGCTCATTATCCACTTCATCCAAACTGCTCAACAGTTTATAAACCTGTATTAAATCTCCTCTTTCTCTTCTTTGTTCCAAGGTAAGCAAATTAATTTCTTTTAATCTCTCCTCATAGGTCATTTCTGCCAATTCCGGAACCATTTTTGTTGCCATTTTCTGCAGTCACTCCAACTTCCTTATATGCTTCTTTTTATAAGGGGGACCACACCACCCCAGCATATTCCAATCTTGGTCTAATCACAGTACTAATTAATTTCTTCATCATATCTTTATCCATATAATGAAAGGCTAATCCAATATTTCTAATCAAATTATATATTTCTCCAAACATCTTGTCAATATAAGCCTCAAACTGCCCATGGTTTTGTATTATCACTCCCAAATCCTTTTCCTTTTCCACCTTTCTCAACACTACTCCTTTACCCATCTTATATAACCCTCTTGGCCGTCTTCCACTCTTCCCCATCTCCATCACATGACTTTTGCTTAGATTAAATTCCATCTCCTACCTCTTGCTCCACTCCCAAATCCTATCCAGATCTGCCTGTAAAATTTCACAATCTTCTTCACTCTTCACACACCTACACAATTTCGCATCATCCGCAAACAAATTAATATAACTGTTTACTCCCTCTGGCATATCATTAATATAGACAAGGAAAAGTATTGGTGCCAGCACTGAACCTTGTGGGACTCCACTCTCCACCACCAACCAGTCCGACTTTGCATCCCTTATTACCGTTCTCATCTCCCTCCATCTCAAATAGTTTTCCATCCATTTTAACAATTTTCCCTTCAGTCCTCCATAAATCTCTAATTTCCATAGCAGTCTCATGTGAGGTACCTTGTCAAAAGCTTTTTTCAAATCCAAATATACACAGTCCATCCATCCCTCTCTCTCTTGTATTTTGTCAACCACTCTCGAATAAAAGCTCAGTAGATTCGTTACACATGACCTTACTTTCCTAAAGCCAAATTGATGATCCGATAATAACTTGTGATCCTCCAAGAACCATATCCAATATTTCTTTATCACCCTCTCACAAAGCTTACCGACCACACTTGTTAAAGACACAGGTCTATAGTTAAGAGGCTCTTCCTTACTGCCTCCCTTATAAATGGGCACCACTTCAGCTCTTTTCCACTCCACCGGTACTTCCCCGTTTCTAATGAGCGCCTTATAATGTCATATAATGGATCTATCAATTCTTCTCTACATTCCTTCAATAATTTACCTGAAACTTCATCCGGCCCCATCGCTTTATCATCTTTAAGTTCCTCCAACATTTTGTATAACTCCTTTTTAGGTATCTTAATGTGCACATTTCCTTCTATATTTTGAGGCTTTACAAACATTGTTTCTTTAGTAAATACTTGTTGAAACCTATTATTTAGCAATTCTGCGATATTCTTAGGGTCATCTACTATCTCTTGCTCTCCTTTTAATCTTTCAATGGACTCTCTCTTTTTAAGTTTACCATTTATGAACCTGTAAAACAATTTTGGATATTCCTTACTCTTGTCTACAGTATCTTTTTCAAATTTTCTTTCTTCCTCCCTCCTTACCCTCACATACTCATTTCTCGCCACTCTATAATTCTCCTTATTTAGTATGTTCCTGTTCTTTTTCCATCTTTTCCAAGCCACATCTCTCTTTTCTTTAGCCTTAACACAAGTTGCATTAAACCAATCCTTTCTTCCTTCCTCTCTCGGTTTATACTTTGGTACAAATTTCATAACTCCTTCTTTATAATATTTCATAAAAATCTCATATTTTTTTTGCACTTCTCTGATTTGTAACATCTCCCAATCTAATGTTCTAAAATAATTTTTCAAATTTTCTGTGTCTATCTTTCTATAATTCAATCTACCATTCCTGTATGTCTCATCTCTCCTTCACTGTGTTATTGCCATCTGCATTTCCATAACGACATGATCACTCTTCCCCAATGGACATTTATATTGTATATCCCCACATAGGTACACTTCTCGTGTTAACACCAAATCCAGTCTAGCCGGTTCATCATCTCCTCTATATCTAGTTTTTTTTTTCATTCTCTGTTCCATCATATTTTCCATCATTAGATTAAGGAATCTCTCTCCCCATGCTTCCTCTCCAACACCACTTACTAGATTTTCCCAATCCACTTTTTTACAATTAAAATCTCCTACTAGTATCACCTTTCTTTTTCCAGTTAATACACTTTCCAAACTCTGTAAAGTATCCTTGATCATATTGTCGTATTCCCTTAATGTCCAAGAATTTGTTTTAGGAGGTACATAGGTCACCATGATTATTAATTCTTTTCCATCACTTTTTAACCTTATGCTTATCACTTCTGTGTTGTTCTTCCCATATCAAACCTTATCCACATTTATCTCCTTCTTCATCATAATCATAACTCCTCCTCCACCTTTACCCTCTCTATCCTTTCTCCATATATTATATTTATTATCCAAGTTTACCTTTGTTTTTTCATGTAATTTTGTCTCCGTCAAACACACTATATCAGGCTTCTCCACCATCACATAGTCTTGCAATTCTAATCTACTTGACAGTATCCCATCTATATTAGTATACATTACAGTCCACCCACTGCTCCCTCTAGGGGTTCCTCTGCATTCCTTCTTTCCACATGCCATTTTCTGACTCTCTCCTATAACTCTCCAAAAAAACTTTTGCTTTTCCTCTTCAGACCGTTCATCATTTTTCCTTCTCGCCTCTTCCAACAATTCATTATATCTTCTCCTCTCTTCCTCATTTCTATTTTTTCTTATGTACACCTCTTTACAACCTTCTATCTCTCTTAATTTTTATGTTCTATATAAAATGTCCTCCGCAGTTTGTTGTGACTTCAGTACTACTTTAATCGGTCTCCTTACTCCCTCCATATTTGGACCCAGTCTATGGATCTCTTCCACTTCTTCTTGTAGGTCTTTTTTTTCATCATTATTTAGATTTTTGAACAGATCTCTTACCGTTTTCAATTCTTCTTTAATTCTCTTAGGCTTATATGTTATATTTTGTTCTTTCATCCCAAATATTATCACACTCTTCTTCTTTTCTGCTATTTCTCTTATCAATGTTTCCTTGTTCTTCATAACATTAACCAATTCCTTAGACCTTTCTTTTTTGTCTTCATTCAACTGATCTTTAATTATTTCTTGTAATCCAACCATCTCAGCTTCCCTCGACTCAGTCCATTGTGTCTTCTTCAGTTCCCACTCTCTTTTAAACTTCTCACTTTGTTCACTGATCATTTCCTTAAAGTCATCTTTCTCCTTTACAACTTTCTCCATTTTCTCCTCCAACCATCTCTTGTATTTTTCAACCTCCTCTCTCAAGTGTGCATTCTCATCCACCAATCATTTTTCATTTTCCTCCAATCTCCTGACTCTTTCCTTCAAAGCCTTGCGGAATTCTCTATCTTACTCATCCTCACTCCTTTGAACTTTTAACTCCTTCCCCAACTCCTCAAATTTCTTTTCTAATATTACCAATCTACCTTGCATTGTTGCCCCTGTTGATGATGAACTCATATTTTGAATGGCTACTTTTGGTTTTGCATCCTGGCCCTCCTCGACATATTTTGAATTTGGGAACTTATTTCTTACAGATTTATCCATTTCACTCTTCCTAGGAGCGTGTGGGTGTGTGGTGGGGTGCACTGGTGGCCAGGCCTGGTAGTGTGTGTGTGTGTGTGTGTATTTACCTAGTTGTATTTACCTAGTTGTAGTTTTACAGGGCCTGGGCTTTATGCTCGTGTGGCCCCGTCTCCATATCTACACTTATCCAATCTTACTTTAAAAGTATGCACACTCGTTGCAGACACTACTTCCTCATTTAAACTGTTCCACGTCTCAATACATCTCTGTGGGAAACTATATTTCTTAATATCTCTCAGACATCTTCCTTTTCTCAGCTTTTTACTATGCAATCTTGTGCTTCGGATGTCATATTCTTCTCTCAGGATCAATTTTTCATTATCCACTTGGTCCATTCCGTTGATCAATTTATAAACTTGTATCAGGTCTCCTCTATCCCTTCTTTGTTCCAGGGTTGGTAGATTCATAGCCTTTAGTCTCTCCTCATATGTCATCTCTTCAAATTCTGGAACCATTCTTGTAGCTATTTTTTGTAGCCTCTCCAGTTTCCTTATGTGTTTCTTTTTATGAGTGGTCCACACTACTCCTGCATATTCCAATCTGGGTCTTATTATAGTACTTATCAATTTCTTCATCATTTCTTTGTCCATGTAGTGAAATGCTACTCCAATATTCCTTAGCAAATTATATGTTTCTCTAAAAATTCTATCAATATGGCTTACTGGTTGATTGTTTTCTTCCATCGCCACTCCTAAGTCCTTTTCCTTTTAACTTTCTCCAGTTCTACTCCATCTCCCATCTTATAGATTCCCACAGGTCGTCTTTCACTCTTTCCCATTTCCATGACATGGCTTTTGTTCACATTGAATTCCATTTCCACTTCTTACTCCATTCCCAGATCTTATTTAGGTCTTCTTGCAGTATTTCACAATCATCCTTTTGCTTTATAACTCTACACAGTTTCATATCATCTGCAAACAGATTTATGTAGCTGTTCACTCCTTCTGGCATGTCGTTAATATAAATGAGGAAAAGTATTGGTGCCAATACTGACCCCTGTGGCACTCCACTTTCTACTGCTCGCCACTTGGATTTCATATCTTTAACTACCGTCCTTATTTCTCTCCCCCTCAAATAATTTTCTATCCATCTCAATGTGCTTCCGCTCTTATATATGGGAACCACCTCAGCTCTTTTCCACTGCACTGGTACTGTTCCATTTTCTATTGAGCATTTTATGATGTTGTATATAGGATTTGCTAGTTCTTCCCTACATTCTTAAAGTATTCTGCCTGAGACTTCATCTGGTCCCATTGCCTTCTCTTCATCCAGTTCCTTCATTAACTCTTTTATTTCAAGCTTGGTTACTTTAATCTCTTTCATATAGATTGTCTCTCTATTACCCTGTGGCCTTTCAAATTTAGATTCCTTAGTAAAGACCTCCTGGAATTTTTTATTTAATAGTTCTGCCATACTTTTTGGGTCTTCCACCATCTCGTTCTCTCCTTTTAACCTTTCTATTGTTTCTTTTTGCTTAATTTTTCCATTTATGAATCTGTAGAACAATTTTGGTTGCTCCTTACATTTTTCGACAATGTCTTTTTCGAAGTTCTTTTCCTCTTCTTTCCTCACCTGAACATATTCATTTCTCGCTGCTTTGAAGTTTTCCTCATTTGCTGGATTTCTATTTCTCCTCCACCTTTTCCATGCTCCATCTCTTTTCTCCTTTGCCCTAGCACACCTTGCATTAAACC
>NC_059301.1:36852758-36907096 GCF_017591435.1 Portunus trituberculatus
CGACCTGGATTTGTATGTTGAGTCATTACATTATGATGTTAGCTTAAGTACTATTTAATTTAGCCTGTTATATTATGTAAACTCAGTACTTAGGTGTTACAAGTATATCCTTTGTGCAGCCTACTCAGCATATGGAGAAAACGGGCCGCTCCCTCGTCTCATAGCAACATACACATACATGCACATGAACGTGCACACATGCTAGGTGCCTTTATACCTTTATTAATAGAACATCCAAATGGCTTACTCATTCAAGCAAGAGTCAAAACTCCACTTGTGAATTGTATTCACATTGATAAAGCCTGTGAAGCATGATTGGAAAATAAGATAAATACAAACTGCAGCACTGATGTGTTCGGTTTCGGCGATCGGACAAGTGATTCTGTAATGTAAAGAATATGCCCAAAACATGCTGTCGACTCTCTCCCGGGACACCGTTCCGACCACACCTCTTCCCCGCTCTCCTGTACAAGGCAACAGCTCGCCGGTTCGCCCGCTGCTTGAGCTGCCAACCCAGCCAAGGTATCTCGTGTCCTCCATGACTCTGCCTTCGGGAAATACATCCTCGAGGGGGAGACCCGCTCCCTAGGCAATGGCTCGTCCCTGATAGTGGCGGTGTGGGCCCACAACCTCCCCAAGATCCCCATGCTACAGCTGTCATCCTTCACCTAGGTGAGTGGCCTTTTACCTGCTGTAGAGCAGACCGGGACAGCGGTACTTACCACTACGCCACCCTTGAGGAGGTCCGGGACGGCTTCCGTGTCCTGGAGGGCAATGAGGTGGTGGAACTTACCTGGCTTCCACCCCATAGCCTGCCACGCTTCGCCACTGGGAAGTGGCTTCGACTCAAGGTGAGAGGTTCCCCACCCAGCAAGGTAGCCATCAACCAGTTGGTGTACTACCCATGCTCCATTCTCCTCCCCCTCCTGCACTGCCCAGGGTGCCTTATGTTAGGGCACTCCATCAACACCTGCAGGTCCTCGGTCCGCTGTGCCCGCTGTAGTGGCCCCAACCCCTCCCGGAAAGGCGACAAGGGCGAGGTATGTGACAAGCCCTTCCACTGTTTCCAGTGTCTGGGTTCCCATGGGCCCTGGTCACTCCTTTGCCCCCACAACCTCCATGCCCAGCAGCTCTACACCCGCCTGGCGAGTGACGGCAAACCCCTCCCTGAAATTAACAAGCAGCTGAGGGCCCTCCAGCTGCCTCGACCACAGCAACAGACTCCTACACCAGCCACCCCTGCTCCTACCATCCCAACCCGCTCGGCTGCTCGGGTTGTTGAGCCAGGGTGTTCCTTCACCTCTGTTGCCACAGGGAACAGGTTTGCTGCTCTACAAGACCCACCCATTGAAGCTGCTATTGTCGCCCAGGAAGAGGACACCATGCCCACTCCTCACATCCCCTACACCACCTGCTACCCACGTTGCCCACCATCGCAGGAAGCCACGTAGGCGTTCGGGTGTATAGCCTCCTCCACCCACACCGATACCTGATGCTGAGCCCGGGCTCCTGCCTGTAACAGTTGAGGCCGAGGTCCACCATCCTCCCAGGAATGCTCATCACCCAGAGACACCCCGCCATCACTCTCATCAAGCACCTGGCCAGTATTCTAACTCACCTCCACCTTCTCCACCCTCCTCTCCACCCCAGGACTCCACCAATCCTACAGCCACTGCCAGTACTTCTTCCTCTGCATCTGAGCTCCTCCCCAGCATCCTCGACCTCATTTGGCATGGCTACCTCCTCTACTGGAAAGGAGTGTCTTTCCTGGACATCATCACCACCCTCTGGCCCTCTGTCTCCACAATCCTGACTACTCTCTTCCCGTAATGGCCCTCTCCTTTATGTTGTGGAACGCCCGATCCCTTCTCCGCAAAACGCAGGAACTACAAACCCATTTAGGCGACACCCTCCCGTCTGTGGTCGGCATATGTGAGACCTGGCTTCCCCCTCATCTTTCCCTCTCCTTTCCGGGATACATCATCATCCGCAAAGATCGTGGTCAAGGACGTGGAGGAGGAGTCCTTCTCGCCACCCATGACTCCCTCGTCTCATCGCCTCTCCCTATCCCTCAGTCTCAAGATGGGAGTCTGGAGGTTGTTGTGGCCAAGGTTGGACTTGGTGGTGGCTGGCTCACAGTGGCAGTCTGCTACAATCCTGGGGGTGCAGCTGGCTACCGAGAGTTTCTGCGCTACTTCTCCACCCTGCAGCCTCCAGTGCTTATAATGGGGGACTTTAATGCCCATCATACATGTTGGGAGCCTGACCTGCCACCTCACCATCACAACACCTCTGGCAATGCTCTCTTCTAAGCCTTGCTAGATCTAACACATGTATCCCTCCTCAGCCCTCCCGGACTAGCGACCAGGTTTCATCCCCATACTGGTGCCGCCTCGGTGCTTGACCTGTTCCTTGGAGACCCTACCTTCAAGGATTCCACCTTCCACACTGGACCTTACATGGGCAGCGACCACCTCCCTCTCCTCGCCTCCCTCCCACAAGTCTCCCCACGGCCCCAACCTGGCTGCATGCCCCGCTGGAGGCTCAATTCTTCTGGCTGGCCCCGGTATGTGCTGCGCTTCCCTCCTCACTGGACACCCAACATCTTCCCCTGGATGAAGCTGCCACAACCATTGCTGGGGTGCTGACCGAGGCTGGCACAGCTGCCTTCCCACTCATCACCCGTCGTCGTCCACGCCACCCTGGGAAGCCCTGGTGGGATGCAGCCTGTGCGCAGGCAGTACAGGACTGTCGCCAGGCTTAGAATCAGTGGCGTAGGACCCCCACTATCCAGGCTGGCCGTGCTTACCGCCGCCTGGACGCCATCTGTGCCAAGACCATCCTCAAGGCAAAGCGGAATGCATGGAACCTGCACTGCTCCACTCTTTCCTTCCGCTCCTCTCCCAAGCGTACCATGTCCTTTCTCCGCTCCATGGAGGGCAAGTTGGTATCTCAGAACATCCCATTTTCTGATGATGATTCTACCCCACTGGCTGACCCTGAAAAAGCAAAAATCTTGTCATAACACTTCCACCTCAAGATTGGTTTACCTCCTCCTCTTGTCCGTCTCCAACCCTTACTTCAGTTATTGAAACTGCTGTCTCCTCTCCAGCTCTCCCATCCCTTGCTCAACCATTCAAGCCTCATGAACTCTCCTCAGCCTTAGCTACACTAAAACCCGGAAAGGCGCCAGGCCTTGATAAAGTCCCATACGACTTCATCCGCCACCTCACCCCACCCCTATGTGCCTGCCTCCTACAAATATACAACAGCAGCTGGCAATCAGGGCAGTTTCCATCCACCTGGAAACCCGCCATCCTCATCCCCATCAACAAGCCTAGAAAGGAACCTACACTCCCCTCAGCATACAGGCCCATCAGCCTCCTCTCCTGTATTGGGAAGCTGCTGGAGAGGTTAGTCAACACCCGCCTCACCTAGTGGTTAGAAGCTAACAACAAGCTAGCAGAGGAGCAGTGTGGCTTTCGCCCTCACCGGAGTAACCTGGATGTGCTGGGGCAAATTGAGTATCACATCTGTGACACTTACCGCCAGCGTCAAGTCATGACAGCCCTCTTTCTTGACCTGGAGGGCGCATTTGATTCGGCACCACATGAAGGCATCCTGTACAAGCTGGCACTCATGGGCATCACTGGCACCACCCTTGCCTGGGTGCGCAACTTCCTCATTGGTCGCTCATTCCAAGTGGCTGTTGGTGCATCACTGTCACCTTCCCAAGGAATTCATTGTGGCGTCCCTCAGGGATCCATTCTCAGCCCCTTTCTGTTCAATGTTCTTCTCTCTGACCTACAGGTTCCTACCCACTCTCACCTTCTCCTCTATGCTAATGACATTACCATCGTCAGTCGAGCACCCACACTTTCCGAGGCTCAGGATCACCTGCAGGAGGCTGCCACTGCCTTGGGTGCATGGATGACAACCTGGGGGCTACAAGTTAGTGCCTCAAAGACCTCTCTCATGTGTTTCACCATGAGAAAGCTTCCAACTCCACCTACCGTCACCTTAAGTGGGGAGGCTGTTCCATACTCAACCTCACACGCCCTCCTCGGACTGCGGCTGGATGGCCCTCGCCTCTCCTGGGTAAATCACATCAGTTATCTCCAAACCTCCTGCAACAAACGCCTGGATGTGATGAAGCGAATAGCTGGCATCCGCTGGGGAGCCAGTCATGACCTGCTCCTCCACTACTATAAGACCACCATCAGGGCAAAAATGCAGTATGCCAGCTGCTTCTATGGGTCAGCTTCCTACTCCAACCTCCTCAAGCTTGACCCCATTCAGAATGCTGCCTTGAGGATCTCTATGGGGGCCATGAGATCCTCCCCAGTTGTTTCTCTACAAGCAGAAAGTGATATTCCTCTACTGTCCATCCACAGACGGATGACCTTGTGCCAACAATACTACAGGATACTGGGTCTGCCTGCTTCCCATCCCTTCTCTACCCTCCACTCCAACTCAGGGGTGGATCAGCAAGCTCCTGTATGGCTCCCCACTGCCCGTCAGCCACTAATAATGCGTGCCCTGCTCAGCCTAACCATTCTCCACTTACCACCACCACCTCCACAGCCTGTCAACCCCTACTGTGAGTGGATTAGCAGCAGCCCACTTCCAACAGCTGGACCGGTCCATTTATCACCACAACCTTAAGATCTACACGGACGGCTCCAGAGATGCCTCCCTGCCCTCCTCGGCAGCAGCTATATATGATGCCAGTACTGCTATCTGTAAGACATGGAGGCTTCCTGAGTACACAGATGTCCTTACCACGGAGCTCTTTGCCCTTCTCCAGGCCCTCATCTACCTCTGCACCTCTCACTCGACGTCCATGGTGGTAATTTACACCGACTCCCGCTCATTTCTCTCTCTCCTCCTATCGCGGCAGCCATCCTCCGCCACAACCCTCGTCCACTCCATCCAGAGCGCCTTCCTCCATCTCCTGAACACTGGGTGGGATATCACCTTCAGTGGGTGCCTTCCCACAGCGGCATCCGGGGGAATGAGGTGATGGATGCTGCTGCCAAGATGGCCTTAACCCATGTAAACATTACCCCCTTACCCCTCCATCCTCATTCTGCCAAACGGCTCATATCTCGTCTCTGCCACTCATCCTGGGACTCTTCACTCAACACCGCACTCCGAATCACCTCTATGGGCCTTTACCATAGCGACTCATCTCCACAGCTTTGGGTCAGGAAACAGTCCTGCATCCTAGATGTAGCACTCACCCGCCTCCGTCTGGGCCACACAAGACTCACATCACACCTGCATCGCCTGGGTCTATCACCGGACCCCTACTGCCCATGGTGCAGGATGGTCGAGGAAACCATCGAACACTTCCTCTTACACTGCTCCCGCTTCCACTCCCACTGTGTGTTGCTCCGTGATCACCTTGTTGCTTTGGGTGTCTACCTTTGACCTGCCCACCCTGCTGGCGGCGGTGGGCGTCCACTCCTCACACCAAGCTGTGGTTCTCCGCCTCACCTGCATCTTCCTGAAGAAGTGTGGACAACTTCCCTGCCTGTGATCACCTCACAGGCCTCTTCCAGGGCTCATAGGATCTGTTATGAGCAAAGGACAGACCGAAGATATTCATTGTGGAAGAAGACAGTTGAGTGTCATTGAAGAAGAGGGGATAGTTGTCTGGAAGGTTGTGTCGAGTTGATAGATGGAGGAATTGAGTTTTTGAGGCATTGAAAACTACTAGATTTTCCAAGGGCTTCGCCTCCTCGTGAGTGCCTCTAGAGCCATTACCAGAACCTCCAGTAACTCAGCAAAGATTACTGCATCATCAGCAAAAACAAGATCTGTAATCTCAGTATTGCCGACAGATGCTCCACAATGACATTGGTTTACACCTCTGCCTAGTACCCAGTCTATGCAAGTGTTGAAAAGTGATGGATGAAGTATGCATCCCTGCCTCACTCCCTTATTCACAGAGAAACTGAACACGCCCCCTCCACACTTCACAGCATTCACAGTCCTGGAGTAGAGGCCAGTTAATAGACCAATAATCCTTGCAGCAATCCCACGGAGATGCAGAAGATCCCTAGAGTGTCTCTCGATGCACTGAATCAAATGCCTTCTTGAGATCGACATAGGCTACAAACATCCCTTGTTAAGACTAATGTTGGCGCTCCACCAGTACGTGAAGCGCTACGATCCAGTCAGTTGTTGATTTACCAGGCATGAACCCAGACTGTTCATGTCTCTGGTGTTTCAGCAGGTGACTGTGGATACCCATCAACAGCAAATGGGCAAGCACCTTGTTATACTGTGGTAGTTGTTGCAGTCTTGACAGTGCCCTTTCCCCTTCCAGACCCTTTTTTCAATTTTGCTATCCTCCATGACCTAGAGCAACTGGTGTAACACCGTGCTCGTATTCATGACTGTCTTGGTGACACGCCCAATATTCGTGATATTTTCCATACCTCTAATCCTTCTGCTTATGCTGTTACCCTATCATCTCCGTTGGCCTCCTCCAATCACAATATCATTTCTGTATCTTGTCATATTTCTCCAATCCCTCCTCAGGATTCCTCCCCAAGTGGAGGTGCCTCTTGCATTTTGCCTGTGCCAGTTGAGGGGACCTGAGGAGGTATTATGCTGATTTTTCCTGGAATGATTACTGTTTTTTGTCAGAGACCCATCTCTTTGTGCTGAATGCATAACAGAGGTGATAGTGTTTGGCATGGCAGCATACATTTCTCTTTCTTTCTCTCAACCTAAGCCTTCTAAACCTTGGTTTAACACAGCTTGTTCCCATGCTATACATGATAGAGAGGTTTCCCACAAAAGGTACATGAGCCTTCTATCTCCTGAATCTCATGCACTTTGTATTTCTGCCCAGAATCATGTCAAGTCTGTTCAGCTTGCCAAACACTCCTTCATAATTAGAAAATGTCAAACTCTTCGTAACTCAACCTCTTCCTCGAGACTTCTAGCATCTGGCCAAAAACATCTCCAATGACTTCACTTCTTCATCTTTCCCTCCTTTATTTCATCCTGATGGTGCCACTGCCATCTCATTTGTTTCTAAAGCTCTCAAATGTTTGCTAAAACTTCACCTTGGAAAATTCTGGTCCTGTCCTTCCCTCTCCTCCTCCCTCTGTCTATTTTTATGTCTTCAATCAAAATTCTTCATAATTATGTTTTACATGCCCTTGCTGTCTTAACCCTCTGAAGGCTTATGGACCTGATGGTGTCCCTCCTATTGTTCTCAAAAACTGTGCTTCTGTGCTTGCACCTTGCCTGGCCTAACTCTCAACTACAGTAAAAGCCCTCTTATCTGGCATCAACGGGACCGCCGACATGCCGGATACCAGAAGTTGCCGGATACTTGAATATAAGTGAAATTATGTCTACAATCACCACCCTACACTCACGCATCTTACCATAACAAAGACCAGCTGATTGCCTTGCTGTGCATCGCCACCCGCGCTGCCACCTCACACTCACCAACACACAATACTAACATTCTCTTTGATACTTTCCTCTTATAAATAAGTTGATGGGTTACAAAAATAAAGTATTCTCCTGAGATGTCCAGCTTCCTTATGCCATGACGAATCTTGAACCTGTGTAGCCAGCCATCAGAGAACTGGCATGCCCCTTCCTTGCCCATCTTCTTAGCTAAATCACGCCCTTTCTCTTGAAACATTGGGCCTGTAATTGTGACTCCTTCTGATCTTTTCAAGCTGAACCACTCGTATAACACTTTGTCCATTATTTCACCACGATGATACTGCAGTGTGTGACGATTTTCCGCTGCCTTTGGGGTGTCGGTGTCTTTCATGTAATAGGGCAACTTTTTTGTTTGGGATTTAATGTCATAAATAGTTGATGAACCCACACCATATTCCGCCATTAGTTTCTGTCTGCTTTCACCTCTCTCTAATCGTCGACAAATGTCTACCTTCTGCTTAAGTGTAAGCACAACACGCTTCCTCTTTTCTACAACTTTAGGCATGATGAAGACATCAGGCGATAAACAGTGCACACGTGGGACTGAGTCACTGAGTGAACACAGTGCAGTGGGCTGCGGGTGGCGCGAAGCAGTGCGCTCTGGTGGCGAGGGGACAAAGTATGCCTCGTGCAGGAATTTTAATCGATTTTATGAGTACACATATTGATTTTTTATTGATTTTAAGGCTTGGGGAAAAATGTGCTGGATACTCAAATGCCGGATAAGAGGGATTTTACTGTATGTCTATCGACCTCTACCTTTCCTTCTCGCTGGAAGTTTGCCTACATTCAGCTAGTTCCTGAAAAGGGTGACCGTTTTAATCTCTCAAACTACTGTCCTATAGCTTTAATCTCATACTTGTCTAAAGTTTTTTAATTTATCCTGAATAGGAAGATTCTTAAACATTTGTCACTTTACAATCTTCTATTTGATCACCTGTATGGCTTCTGTCAAGGTCTCTGTACTAGTGATCTTTTGGTTTTCCTTACTTAGTCTTGGTCATCCTCTTGTAGAGATTTCGGTGAAACTTTTGCTGTTGTGTTAGACATATGAAAAGCTTTTGATAGAGTCTGGCATAAAGCTTTGGTTTCCAAACTGTCCCCTACAGTTTTCATCTCTCTCTGCAACTTTATCTCAAGTTTCCTTTCTGATCGTTGTATTGCTGCTATGGTAGACGGCCAGTATTCTCCTAAATCTATTAATAGTGGTGTTCCTCAGGATTCTGTCTTGTCACCCACTCTTTTTCTCTTATTCATTAATGATGTTAACCAAACTTCTTGCCCTATCCACTCCTATGTTGATGATACAACTCTAGATCTTTCCACATCCTTTCAGAGGTGACCAATCCTTTAGGAAGTCAATAGATCACTTAGAGATGCCACATAATGCCTGACTTTTGATCTATCTAAAAAAACTTTCCCTTACTGCCTCATCATGACTCACCTTCATTTTCAACAACAACTGGGCTATGTCCATGATCACTGTCCTATGTGTTATTGAGCAGGTTGAATTCATCGTCCAGCAAAGGAAGACACTTGCCGAGAGAGGATCCACATGTTTTTGTGGTTTACCACCTCCTTTCTTGACCCTTTCAGCCTTATGACAGGAATAATCATTCATGCTTCTGGAAAGGTTATCATGATGATTATTATCTGAGTAAGTCTTCAACACTTAACTTGATAATGTACATGCAATCTTATAATTTATTATGTTCAACTCAACCACCAGTTGTCTCAATGCTAGTTAAATCTGTAAATTTTGAAACCATTCTTTGTCCTACTGATCAGGATAACTTTTTTTTTTTTTTTTTTTTTTTTTTGCTAATACAGGTGTCATTTGAATATATTGGTTACCTAGCTGTTACTTCCAACACCTTCCCTCAAAAATCAAGATTTTTTGATGAAATCTGTAAAGCAACTTCATTCAAAACACACCAAAATATATTGAAAAGAAATTTAAAAAGTAAATGAGACTTACCGTAGGTCAGTTGAAGTATGCTTGTAATTTTACGAAGGTCATCTCTGCTGACAGGGGAGCGTTCACATGAGATATGCAGGAGCCCAACCAAACACCAGACTTTAAAGACTACGAACACTACATGAAAAAATAAAATTGAGTGAAGAAATTATGGCATAAACCCCCCAAACATAAATCCCTTGAAAACTAGGGCGGGGAGAGGAGGGCATGTGAACGCTCCCCTGTCAGTAGGGACGACCTTCGTAAAATTACAAGCATGCTTCAACTGACCTATGGTAAGTCTCGTATACTTTTAAAATTTTACGTCAGCCGTCGTCTCCGCTGACATGGGGCGCTCACATGAGGTTTTAAAGCCATGTGGGTTTCGTAGTAAATCGCAAACTATGATGCCAAAAATGGAAAATAAGGAGCGCCATTTAAGGGACTTGATAGCAAATTTAATAATTGTGAAGGCCACAGAACATTTGAGATGGGTAAATTTTACAGCCATAATCCCAAAATGAACCCGGCATAAGTACAGCATAGTCATCTATCCAAAACAAAAGAACAACACTACAATTTCATTTAACCAAATGAAAAACGAAGAATATACACATGATGACTCAAAGAGCTCAAACATAAAGAATTCAATGGTACAATTGCATATAATATCCTCTTTAGCGGTATCTTTATCTACCCAAACTCACCAGTAATACAAATTCATTTGATAACTAACAAATTTGAAAATTTGAAAACCCAAAACTTTAACCATAACCAATCTTATTAATCTACGTGCAAAACTGCATCCTGAAAAGGATCGGAAATGCCTACAATACCCTTGTCATAAAATCTAGCAAAGGTTGATTCCCAAGACCATCCTGCTTTCGCCATGATAGTATCGATGGGGACAGCTAGAGCCTTGGCCTTTGAAGCTGCCACCGATCTGACACTTCCTGCTGTAAACACATTAGTATCAATCCCAGCCAAATGAAGAACAGTCTTAACCCATCTGGAAATGGTATCTTTAGACACAGGTTTATAAGGTTTGACAAAACTAATGAGAAGTCTATTTTCTGCATTTGGAAAACATCTAAGATTATTAGTCCTGGTAATGTACTCTCTCAGAGTCTTACAAACACAGTCTTGCATCCTTGTCAAAAGCAACAAAGGTGACAAACTGAGTGTTAAAATTTGGCCTACATTGTTTAATGTTGTCCCCTAACGGAAATGTAATGGAACAGTCTTCAATGTTGATGTCTGGAAAGATGAGTAAGTGCAACGTTTGGATGCGTGCAGCCTGCGTGAGTGCCATCAGCATAACCAGTTTAAGCGTAATTTCTTTTAAACTAAGTGTGTTGAGTGGGTATAAGGATCTCAAAAAATTTACAACAGGCTGGACATCCCACGTCTTTGTGTACCGTGGTTTAGGGGGTCGCAGGTTAAAAACACCTTTCAGAAATCTGATGACGAGGGGATGGCTGCCCGCAGATACACCATCTACCATAATACCCAAGGCGGAAAGGGCACCCTCGAGGTGTTAATGGAGCTATAACCTACACCCTGTTGAAAGACACCGTTAAAAGTTTATGATGTCATTCACATTTGGATTAAAGGGATTGATGTCCCCTCTACCACAAAAGCTTGCCCATCGCTTGAGATGTGACTGGTACTGTTTTCCTGTACCTGGCTTCCAAGACGCCATGATGATGTCCGCACCTTCCTTCTGTATGCCTCGCACTCTGAGGGAGTCCCGGAAAGAAGGCACGCCATCAACCGAGTGTGTGTCAAGATAGGGTGTGTTTCTGCTGAGCAGGGATGCATCAAAATGTTCTTTGATTTCCTGAGCAGTCTGGGGTGATCTATCAGCATATGGAGCAGCCTGCCCATCCAAGGCTGTGATCTCCAGAGTGGGACCACTATCCACCCCTTGACCTGCTCTGCCCCCATCTTCTGCAAACACCTAGAGATCAAGGAAAAGGAGGAAAAGATAAGGAAGAGTAAAATTTGTCCAGTTAAGAGAGAAAGCATCAAAATAAGTTGCCTCAGGGTCAGGTTTCCATGAGCAAAAAATAGGTATCTGTTTGTTAAGCCTAGATGCAAACAGGTCAATAGAGGGGGTACCAAAAGTGGAACAGAGAGAACTAAAAACATTGACATCCAATTTCCACTCGTGCCAAGAATTGAAAGTGCGAGAAGCCTCATCTGCCTCATAGTTAGCTTTCCCCGGGATGTGTGAACATGTGATCCATACTTCATTATCAACACACCAGTCCCAAATGAGTATAGAAAGATCATTGCAGGGCAGAGATTTGGTACCTCCCATTTCATTCACATAAGTAACAGCTGTAGAATTGTCACAAAAAATTTTAATATGTTTTCCTTAACTTCCTGCCGAAATGCCTGCAGAGTAAATAAAATTGCTTTAAGTTCAAGAGCATTGATGTGTAATGAAGTTTCCTCCAAAGACCAACTACCACCTGTAGAAACCTGGTTAAGGCTGCCACCCCAACCAATATTGGAAGCATCTGTGAACAATTCAAGTTCTGCAGCCGGCCTGAAAATAACCCTATCCTGTACTGCTGCATTTTTGCACCACCAGAGTAATTCTTGTTTCATCTCCTCAGAAATAG
Organism: Portunus trituberculatus; assembly: GCF_017591435.1. Taxonomy (NCBI): domain Eukaryota; kingdom Metazoa; phylum Arthropoda; class Malacostraca; order Decapoda; family Portunidae; genus Portunus; species Portunus trituberculatus. The sequence goes on from NC_059301.1 coordinate 36,864,825, forward strand.
GCATCATAGCATCAAAATTCTCATGAGAGTGATGTAAAGCATGAATCTTGGCCCTTTCAAGAACTCTATAATGCAGTTTTCCCAGAACGACCGCAGAGGTGGCAGCGACCAAAATACCTATCACCCGTGCAACCTGTCTAATCTGGGCAACCGACTTGTGCATAAGATCCTCACAAGCAAGACGAATTTTAGAAACTCTTCTTTCCGGCAAAGAAATTTTCATAGTGTCAGTGTTGATAATGTTGCCTAAGTATTCAATAGACTTAGTAGGAGTAAGAATGGACTTTTCCTCATTGATACAAAAACCCAGTCTCCTGAAAAGGGAAACAGTGTCCTGCACACAAGCGAGGCAACCTGCTTGTGAGCTGTTGCAGATAAGTGAATCATCTATGTAACTGGTGATAGTATAACCTTTGTTCCTCAAATGTGAAAAAACTGGCTTCATAAGTTTTGTGAAAATTCTAGGCCTGGTGACACCCCATTAGGCAAACAATTGAATTGGTAAATAACCCCTTGCCATGTGAAACAGAAAAATCTTTGCTGTTCCTCCGCTATCTTGACTGAGTAATAGGCATGTTTTAAATCCACTGACGCCAAGAAGTCACCTGCATGAATGAGCTTGATCGCAAGTTCAAAATCCTCCATTTTAAAGTGGATATATGGAATGTGTAAATTAAGTTTCTCTAAATTCAAAACTATCCTATATCCACCATTCTTTTTCTTCCTTAGAAAAATAGGAGAAATAATTTGTCCATATTGCCACTCAGTGACAGAAATTACCTTAAGAAGAAGTAATTTTTGAATTTCAGTAGAGATAACATCCTGTTCTAAAGAATTAAACCTGTATTCAACCTTCTGAAAAATAAGTGTTTGACATTCTCCACATTAATATCCAAATGGCAGTGTTGAACAAAATCTAATATACAAGGATCAGAAGTAATTTCCTTCCATTCATGGACAAAGTGGTGAAGTCTACCACCCACAAAACAGTCACTTGCCTGATTCAGTGCCGGGCTTGAGTAGCCCGGCCCTGGCGTTTTGGGTCTGGGTAGCGTGGAGCCTGGGACGATCTCTGACCAGACTTGAAGGCCGACCTCTTAAACCCGTAGGGCTGGAACCTAGACGAGAAACCTCTAGTTCTGCCAGGAAGACGCCACGGAAAACCTGCCTCTTGGCTGTGATGGTGGACCGTAACTTTGCCGATTCTTCAATCTGTTTTACACTTTTGGAGATATCATCACCAAACAAGAATCTGGACATGGGAACTTTTTCTGTGCAGAGGTGAGAAAACTTGTGATTCAATTCACGCTTCATCACAAACCTCCTATTGAGGTTGTTCCTAACATTGGCATGACCTAACAAGGCCAGTGCACCATTTATCAGGTTTGTTTCCTGCGCCACCACATGGTGCTGCTCATCACGGGCCACTTTGTCTAATTTTACTAAAGATTATGGTAATTATAGAAGCAGCCCTCAAAATCTCCTTATTTACCTCCCTCAGCCGAAAATCCACTCTCCTGGCCTTCGGCCTCAGTGCCTCCAACACTTGAGGGTTGCAGTCCACTGCAGAGAGGGCAGGGCAGTTAGCAGGTCTCAAAACAGAGTCATCCTTACATAAGGCTTTATAGTCGTCCTCTCAAATGCCCTTATCAAACATAAAATTTATCATATCAGCCACCTTACCATCCACTTCGGCCGAAAACACGTCCGTCGGCCCAGATACTTGAACGCCCTGAAGAAGGGGACTCAGTAGTGGAAGACTCACCAACGGAATCATCATCACTGCTGTCTGCAGGGAATCTCGAGAAGAAAGGAGGGGATGGCGAGCAAGCCTGCCCATGAGAAGGCCCAGCACCCTCATTAATCCTGGTGGTGCGGGCAGTGGAGGAGGCCCCCGCATTCACAGGATTAGGCGAAACCGGGGGAAGGCTCCCACGGTCCCTCTTGAGATGGTCAATTTCAGACCTCATCTCAGCCAGGGCGTCTAAAACAGCATTCCACTGCCCGGGTGGGGGGGCCGAAGGTAGAGTTGAAGCAGGCGGGGGGCAGGGGGCAGAGGCAAACACGTCGGAACCGTGAACCGAACGTGACTGGCACTTCCTCGCCCGATCCCCGGCATGATGACTCCTGGAAGAGTCACTGCCCCTGCCACTGTGGTCCAAATCATGGGCACTGGGTGCCCAATTGGCCAGGGAGGGTCCAACAGGGGCACCAGCCCCATCATCACTGGAGCCGGGAGACTCCATCACACAACCTGGTCGTCAAAGGGAGATCAAAACAAAGCCGTAAGCTTGTATATAGCCCCCGCCAACAAAAAGCCATCTTGTAAGGCACTAACCACCCTTAACCCCTTCAATACGGTGACGCCTATGTCGGCGTCATGAAGCCCCAGTAGCATATACGGTGACGCCTACGTAGACGTCATATTTCTTTTCTGAGCTTTCTTCAGTTCAGTTGTCCTGTATAGTCTGTTGGATACCAACTACACACGCCGTATGCTGTCCTTGAAATCCTAGTGCTCCTCCCACCATCCTTGTCTCCACCAATCACTAAAGATAAGCTACATGCATCCCACCTTGTGTCTAAAATTACCCAATGGCATAGACTGTTCCCATCTCTCTCTCTCTCTCTCTCTCTCTCTCTCTCTCTCTCTCTCTCTCTCTCTCTCTCTCTCTCTCTCTCTCTCTCTCTCTCTCCTCTTTCCTCCTCCCCATCTCCTTTCCTCCTCCCCATCTTCCTTCCTCCTCCCCTCTCCCTCTCGAAGATAAGTTACATGCCTTGTAACATTTGTGAAAACACACACACACACACACACACACACACACACACACACACACACACACACACACACACACACACACACACACACAAATACAAAAACAACAAATTTTCTAATTCTCTCTCTCTCTCTCTCTCTCTCTCTCTCTCTCTCTCCCTCCCCCTCTTCCTCTCGAAAGATAAGCTACATGCGTCCCGCTTGTGTCTAAAATACAGGCAACCCCCATTTAACGAAGGTTCACACAACGAAATTTTGCTACAACGAAGGTTTCATTTTACTACCATCTGCTCATTTAACGAACACCAAACTCGCTTCAACAAAGTTTTATCCTGGTAATTTTTTTCAAAATTTGAAAGCCCCACCATATCACGCAAGCTGACAGGCTTTTGAATACACCAGGAGCTGCTGGTACTAAGGCCTGCCTCAGGAAAAATCCTGGGACACCTATAGAATAAAGATCAAGATCAAGATCAAGCCTCTCGTGGACAACACGCGCAACACTCACTCCCCAGTCAAAACATAATAGCGTCAGCAGCAGCTTGTCTTCCCTAGCTCAACTTACCACCAAAGCGCCCTGCAATTGGCCTAGTGTTTGTAAGAAGACCAGGAAGTCTCTTACTCTTCCAAGTGAAGCTAGATATTATTCACAGACACGAGAGAGGCCAGAAAACTATAGCAGTGCTGGCCTTCATCTTGACTTCATATTATACTGTCTCTATTTTCAAGTCAGCAGACTCTATTAAGAAGGCTGGTGAGACCGTATCTTCCTTGCAAGCTAAAAGAACCACCTGAACTTGTGACTCTACAATGGATAAAATGGAAAGGCTTGTGGAAATGTGGTACATAAGTTTTGTATGCAGTACAATGATGCGCACTTTGTTTACATTCCACAGGTTGCTGGTTAGTGTCTTTCCCGTTTCACTCTTCCTCTCTTCATAAAGTTAAGATTATCAACATTATAAAGTTACGTACATACATACATTAGTGTACATTATAATGACAAATTAAACTACCTAAATGTTTAACTTCATAATTTTTCCTTTCATTAAACCTTTTACTGTAGTATGATGCACTCTCGCTTTGCTTACTCTCAATGGAAGTTCAAATCACAGGTTAAACTTGTTATAATCGGTTCGCTTAACGAAGTTTCGCTTAACGAAGTGTTTTTTAGGAACGAAACCCCTTCGTTAAACGGGGGTTGCCTGTATTAGCAAATGTCACTCTCTCTCTCTCTCTCTCTCTCTCTCTCTCTCTCTCTCTCTCTCTCTCTCTCTCTCTCTCTCTCTCTCTCTCTCTCGAGAGAAGCGTCCACTTTCCTCTTTGAAGGCGATATAGTGACTAAAAAATAGCAGCATAATACACAAAGACAACATGTATGACAAGCTTGCATGAGTTGCCCGCGCTCGGGCAAGCGGCACTACCACCCGTATATCATACAGGCAGGCTTTTTTAACATCGGGCGCGAAGGGGTTTAAACAGGTAACGGATAGTAGGCACTGTACCTGCGTAACAAGTAACGTGGCCTGCTGAAAGGAAAAACACCAAATGGACCAGCGGGTCCACAGCACGTCCGTCCGGTGTGGTCAAGTGTGCGCAACTGGTGTTTGGTTGGGCTCCCGCATATCTCATGTGAGCGCCCCATGTCAGCGGAGACGACGGCTGACGTAAAATTAAGATTATCTGACATATACCTAACCTTACAAAACTAACCTGAATCTCTACAGCAGCAGTGTTTTTATCTAACAGTTTGAGATGCATATGTCAGGTTCAAAATGTATAGAATAATATGTGCTACTATAACATGAGATCTACCTTGTGCCATAGTAGCTACAAATAATAATATGTAAGTGGTGAGGAGGGAGGTGGTGGCATAGTGGATAAGGTGGTGAGGAGGGAGGTGGTGGCATAGTGGATAAGGTGGTGAGCGTGGGATCTGGGCTCTTCCCCTTCCTCCCTCCGCCAGTTGTGCAGCCCCGGTTGTCAGAATAGCTTTCTTATATATTGTCTGTAGTTTTTTATTTATAAACTTACATAAACACCGAAGGCTTATTTATTAGTTGTGAAAATATCTGGTAATCAAGCGACCACACATTTGGTTGTATACAAAACTCTGTCGTCTCCCTTCTCACAACTGTCACTGTCCTGTTCTAATACCGTAATACTGGTAATATCGGCAATCTGGTTATTGGTGCGCATTCTTAGTCACTGCGCAGTCCTGAGAAAAACAACATTCTTCTGTGTTCTGTTGGTAGTTTTTCATTTAGAAACTTACATTGGCACTAAAGAGGCTTAGTAGGGCTGAAAATAAGAATCTGGTGAGAGTAGAAGTGTTAGTGAGCCACAACCCTCCACTAGTGGATTTACAGGAATCACACCAGGAGAAAAGTTACAAAGACATTTTCATGGTTGGTGACGTCCTGTGACGACCTCCCTCCTCCTCCTTACCCGTCTCCCCTCCTCTTCTATGTTACCCATCACCAGCCTCCATTTACTGTGTGTACAAATCAAAATAAAAAAAATACATTGAATTTTTTTTTAACTTGAGGTTTTGCTATGATTAGAACTAATTACCTGATTTATAGGTACTATTAATAGGCAAACTTTTTAATACTTGAGCAGCCATTTGGAATGAATTAAGTTTGAGTATTGAGTCTCCACTGTATACAGTAAACACCTTTGAGGAAGAAGTCGAGAAGCACCTTTCAACAGGTGAATAGCCTCCACAAACCAAAGTTGAGTTTCCCGTACTGGCAATATCGCTAATACTGTACCTTCCTTCCCTTATTTTCCAAATGACATCTTTTATGACTAAATGAAGGGAAAGCATAAAGAAGAGAAACATTATTCCAACAGTTTGAAAAAACATCTGTGCTTAACACCTCAGGATCTGGTTTCCAAGAATAGTTAAGTGATAACCGAGTGTTAAGATGAGTAGCAAAAAGACCCAGAGAAGGTTCTCCGTAAATCCTGCAAATGTCTAAAAAAACAGTGGACATTAAACTCCATTCCTTGTTGAAATCACTCTCACAGAAGGCTAAATCTGCTACAAAATTTCTAGAACTTTTGATGTATTCAGCAGACTAATCCATGTCACTCTCACAAACTCCTCAGTTATGTTTAACAAGGTTGTTTAATACTACCATAATTATAAATGCTTGCAATAACTGTGGCATTATACTATTTTATTCAATGCAAGATTTTTATGCAATAAAGCTTCAAGCCTCAAAAGAACAGCACTCAATTCCAAACTGTGAATATGACCTTTCTCATGTACAGCCCTGTGGCCATCAGTAACATTGCTACCTGTGCAAGCCCCCCAACAATACATTGAAACATCTGTGGAAATTAAATAAATCTGAAGCTGATATACATATCGATTCCACACAAAAATTAATGTTAGTTTTCCACCATCGTATTAGCCGCTTTGCTCTCTGAACCAGGCATAGTAATCACCATAACATTGTTTATGAGTCTCATTCCTCTGAACTTCTTATCATTTGTTTTCCAAAGTAACCCAATGTACAGAAACTCCTGCAGCAAATACATTGCCAATAAAAACAGCCTGATCTCTGATCCTCATCTCATGCATTTGCAATAACTGCAATCCCAACTCCTTATTCTTTATGGCCTTGCCTTGCATGAGCTTAAGTTGCTAGAATCTATTACATAAACCAAGAATTCTTTAGTATGACTGGGCTAAGTTAAGCTAGGTCTGGCTTCTTCATGTTGATTGTAAAACCTAATTTATTCAAGGGCAGACAGACATATCGAGCATCAGTAATTAAAATTGCTTAAAATTGCTATCACTTGACAATTGTTCATGTAAATATATAGTTGTCAGGAAACTTAAAGCCCAAAAATGTGAAAAAGGAATCTTTTATAACATAGTAAAAAGCTGAGGTGATGAAAAGCTCAAAGGTAATCAAGTGAACTGCCATAATAATCCTTTCCACAAATTTTTAAACCATGGATGATCCAGCTCACATATCAGAACAGCAAAAAGACTTTTCTGGTGCTGCTACTGTAGTGATTCAGGTTAGTTTTGTAAGGTTAGGTATATGTCAGATCATCTCAATTTCTTTTTATTACATTTTGGTGTGTTTTGAATGAAGTTGCTTTACAGATTTTGTTAAACAATCTTGATTTTTGAGGGAAGGTGTTGAAAGAAACAGCTAGGTAACCAATATATTCAAATGACACCTATATCAACCAAACAAAACAAAAAATATCCTGATCAGCAGTAGGACAAAGAATGGTTTCAAAATTTACAGATTTAACTAGCATTGAGACAACTAGTGGTTGAGTTGAACATAATAAATGATAAGACTGCATGTACATTATTAAGTTTAGTGTTGAAGACTTATTCAGATAATTTAAACCATCATGATAACCATTCCAGAAGCAAGAATGGTTACTCCTGTCATAAGGCTGAAAGGGTCAAGAAAGGAGGTGGTAAACCACCAAAACCTGTGGATCCTCTTTTGGCAAATGTCCTTCCGCTGGACGATGAATTAAACCTGCTCAATAACACATGGGACAGTGATCATGGACACTGCACAGTTGTTGTTGAAAATGAAGGTGTCATGATGAGGCAGTGAGGGGAAGTTTTTTTTATTAAAATCTTGATGCTGCTTTTCGTATGATAGTCATACCATTATATTTAGAGGCTCAAGACAGTCTGTCAAAGGAGAGGAATTGATAAGGCGAAAAACTTTTGATTCCACCGTATCTAACAAAATTGTATGAGTAAAACCCCCCATATATACAAAGAGTACACCATACATGGGTGGATAAGGCCCTTGTACAGAGTTAGCAGTTGGGGGTGAGTGAGAAAAACTGGTGGACATGCCTCAGAATGCTCAACTTCATACAAGCTGTTTTAGCAAGAGATGAAGTGTGAAGTTTCCAGTTTAGATTATGAGTAAAGGACAGACTGAAGTAGAAGTGGAAGACACTTCAGTGTCACTGAAGGAAAGGATATAGTTGTCTGGAAATTTCTGTTGAGTGGATAGATGGAGGAATTGAGCTTTTGAGGCATTGAACTCTATCAAGTTTTCTGTGCCCCAAGTAGAAAGATCAAAAGTCAGGCACTCTGTGGTGTCCCTGAAAGAACTGCTAACTTCCTGAAGAGTTGGTTGTCTCTGAGAAGATGTGGAAAGATGTAGGGTGGTTTCACTAGCATGCGAGTGGAAAGGGTAAGAAGTTAGGTTAAGAAGTGAGGGGGGATAAGGTCAGAATCCTGATGAACACCGCTTTTAACACATTAATCGTGTTTGGATTTCCTGGAACTTCCTCTCTATTGCATTTCGCGTTTGGTTCAACTCGGTGCAGTGTCAGTAGCACGCTACCCACGAACTGGAGAGGAGATGAGTAGCTTCTCCCTGCTTATGAGTTGCCAGTGATACAATAAAACTCATGCTTCATCTATGGTACACTACGCCATACACTTTTTCTGAATTTATGATATTGCATTATGCACCTCAAGTGGAACATGCTTCTTGTGTACCATATGTGGCCTAACCCACTATTACAAACATTGTTCTCTCAACATATTGTGTCAGTACATTCCAAATTACAGTCATTTCCATTTATAGGGAAAAAGCAACTCACTCATGATCCATGTACTCTCACATCTCTTATAGATTGGTATGACTTGTTTTCCACAAATGAAATTATTCTCTTAATTGTAACAGAAACTAATAGATATGCTCAGGAAAAAAAAATGGCATTTCATATGTCACTCGAGGATCTAGGCTGAAATCTTGGAAAGTGATAACACACGATGAAATACAAAAATTCATAGGTCTGATGATTTACATGGGAATTGTTGAATTGCCTAAGATTTCTCTCTACTGGTCAAAGAAAAACATATATGTAGGCAACTTTGCATCCAGAGTAATGTCTCAAGAAAAACCAGGTTTGAGTTACTCCTTAGATTTTTGCATATGTTCATCACCTTCAGATGATACAATATGTATTTCAATCATTAAACACTTACTTCTTTTATGAAAATTTTCAATGAAATTAAAATAATGCAACAGAGGGCGAACTAATCACATAGTGACTTTCAGTGGCTGTGAAGGACATTATGATTTATGAGTAACAAATTAACATTTATTTTTTCATTAAATAAGTTTAAAAATGTACGATTGTAAGGCAAAATTTAGCTCAATAATGAAAATTTATCATATAGGATGAATAATTTTTATTCATTTTTTTTTGCACTCATACTAAATATAACTAATGTTTTGATTATCATATTTTAATTATATGCTTAGTTAGCATGAATAATATAGTATTACATGCTTAAAGAAAAGAAAAAGAGGTTTGAAAAATATTAGATTTTTTTTGTGTATGCAAGGAAATGAACCATGGGTGGCTCAATATGCAATAGTTGGGAATGCATGATGTACCACTTGTGGTAGTCATTTCTGGGAATGTGTTAATGGATTTAGGAAAAGAACAGTGGCCATTTACCACAGCAGCAATAGAATGGTCGGAAAGGAAACTTGAGGTAAATTGCAGAGAGAGAAGGATAGCTTTAAGCTTTGTGCCAGACCCTATCAAAAGCTTTTGTTATATCTAATGCAACAGCAAAAGTATCCCCAAAATCTCTGAAAAAGGAAATAAGGAAAGGCAAAAGATAACCAGTAGAGAGCAGCTTTCTCGATGGAAGCTACATTGGCAATCAGATAGAAGATTGTGAAGTTAGAGAGGTTTAAGAATCTTCCTATTTAGGATAGATTCAGACTTTAGACAAGCAAGAGATTAAAGCTATAGGGCAATAGTTTGAGGGATTAGAATGATCACCCTTTGTAAGAACAGACTGAATGTGGGCAAACTTCCAGCAAGAAGGAAAGGTAGAAGTTGATAGACAGAGTTGGAAGAATTTGGCCAGGCAAGGTGCAAGTATAGAGACAGTTTTTGAGAACAATAGGAGGAACCCTATCAGTTCCACAAGCCTTTTTGAGGGTTTAGGCCAGCATTACAAGGAATTTTAATTGAAGGCATGAAATGTCAGAGGGAGGAGAGGGAGGGACAAGCCCAAAATCATCCAAGGTAGAGTTACTAGCAGAAGTTTGAGAGAAGAGTTTGGCTTTAGAGACAGATATGATGGCAGTGGTTCCATCTGGATGAAATAAAGAGGAAAAGATGAAGTAAAGTTATTGGAAATGTTTTTGGCCAGATGCCAGAAGTCTCAAAGGGAGTTGGATTTTGAAGGATTTTGACATTTTCTATTAATGAAGGAGTATTTGGCAAGTCAGAGAACAGACTCAGCATGATTTTGGGCAGAAATATAAACTGCATGAGATTCAGGTGATTGAAGGCTAAGTACCTTTTTGTGGTAATCTCTCTATCATGTATAGCACAAGAATAAGCTGTGTTATATATTACTTTAATTTCTTTTTCTAGTCCATTTTCTTCATCCTGAACCATTGAAATAATTTTCTTACTCATCTCTTTTTCCTCCTTTTCCCTCAGAAACTTCTTTGGGTTTTCATCTCTTGTAATCCATATATAACCACACACTTCTTTTTTATACCGTGTCCCTCAATAACTTTCTTTTCTTTAAGTGCTTGTGTCACTGTATCCTTAGTTTTTTTCTTGTATTTGCCGTTTAACGACGTTCGCACATTTAACTTTCTATCCTCTTGTTCTTTTTCTTCCATGCCTTCCTCCACTTCCAATCTTGTTTCCCTCATTGCTCCTTCCTGTGCTTCCACCTTAGTGTCCACTTTTTCTCCTTAGTCCCTCCAGTGCTGTATCATAATTCTTACAATTCTCCTTAAGGGGACTGTTTTCCTTTTCTATTTTTTCCAATGTTACTTTCATATCATTGTTTACCATCACAGCATTCTCTAGTTTACCACATTTCTCCCACAGCTCTCAGTTTTTTGCAAACAGCTGATCCTCTTCTCAAGTATTCTAGCAAGCATTTCCCTCATAAACCTAATTTCTCTTTCCAGTGATATTATCTTTCTCATATTGTTTTTTTTTTTTCTTTTTAAAACCTGAAAATTCCCATTCATCATTCCAGGCTCCATAGCTGTCTTAGCTCCAGCAGTCTCAATTACTTTGGCTCTTGTGCCTTTCTTTACATTGTTGGCAGTGCCATCCATAGTCTTATCGCTTTCCATTGCTTTTCTGTGTCAACATTACAGTTTCGGATACAAGAAACTAACCTAGCCCTCTATTCCTCTATACATCACCAGGTTTGCTGTGCTAAGGAGTCAGCATTATCCAGTATTGGAGCTATTGTTTATGTGTCAACTCTCCACAGTGGCCCCCATGTATTTACCTTGTATTTAAAGGGTTTGAGTGAGGCTCATAGTGACCTGTCTCAATATCCACATTCAATCAACTTTTCCTTAAATTTGTGCTCACTTTCTGCTTTTACAATCTCTTCACTTAATCTATTCCAGATGTCCACCATCCTATGTGAAAAACTGAAACTTATGTTCCTCGGACACTGGCTTTTCATAATCTTGGAATGTCCTCTTGTTCATCTATCTCTATCCTCCGTCAATGATAACAGGTCTTGTCTATCTATCTTCCATATGGTTTACTAACTTGTACATCATTATTAGGTCTCCTCTTTCCCTTCTATCCTTCAAAGTTAGTAATTCCATTTCCTTCAGTCTTAATTCATAGGGAAGATCCTAAATTTCTAGGACTATTTTTGTAGCAGTGTTTTGGATTCTTTTTTAGTATCTTGATGTCTTTTTGCCTGTATGTTGACCATACCACTGCTGCATATTCTAATTAGGTCTTATCATAGTGGTTATGATTTTTTTCATCATACTTTTATCCCTGTAATTGAGTACCATATGATGGACACTACTTAATGTAATGTGTACCGTAAAGATGTACTGCGGCTGTGGGTATTGTTCCGCTACCCCACACCACGCCACACATTCATTTGTACTCAACGCAGCTTGGAGTACACTCACGCTCGCCTGGCAATCTACTTGCCTGCCTTTCTTAAACTGGTCCTCCTGTCAAGCACAGCCAGTCTACCTCTACAGTCTACTGTCTACAGTCACACTCCAGTGTGTAGACTGTAATTCTGCATCATCACGCAAGCTACAAGCTTCATTCAAGGTACCCAGACTATAATTCTCTGGCTGCCGGCTACTCATCAAGCCTCCACGCGCTCGCTACCAAGTATTTTGTATTCCTACAATAAACACAGGGAAGCTTCCCCCTGGTGTTTCTTTCCATCACACCTGCATATGTCGTTGGTGCCACTGGTACCAGGACAACCACCCTGATATTAGTGTCTTTTATGTTGAAGCAAATAACCTATTTTGTACCTTTCTGGAGTCACGGTGTTTTGTATAATCACTTCCAGGTCTTTTCTTCACTCCTTTTCATTATAATCTCTTCTCCCATTTTATATCCCCATGTAGGCCTTTTATTAGTTTTACCCATTTCCATTACATGGTATTTCTTGTTATTAAATTCTAATTTTTCCTTTTGGCTCCATTTCCAGATCTTGTCAATATCTTTCTGCAATTCCATACAGTTGCCAATGTTCCTTATTACTCTCAAAAGTTTATGTAACTACTCAAATCCTCATCTGTATCGTTAACATAAACATAATTGGTGTCAGCACCGAACCCTGTGGTATGCCACTGGTAACTGCTCCAGTTTGATGGGGTGTCTCATCATTGTCTTCATTTTCCTATCTATTAACTAGTTTATTATCCAACTTAAGATATCTCCTTTTATTCTTCCCATGTGTTTTATTTTCCATAGGAGTCTTGTATGTGATACTCTGTTGAAAGCTTTCTTAATATCTAGATACATCGTGTCAACCCATCCATCTCTCCCTTGTACTTCATCTATTACCCTTGTATAAAAAAACCTTAGTAAATTTGTTATGCTTGATCTTCCTTTTCTGAAACCAATTTGGAGGTTATTAATTAATTTTCCCTTCACATATTGTAACCATTTTTCTTTAATAACAATTTCACAGATCTTTACCTCAACAGTAGTTAGTGACACTGGTCTATAATTTAAGGGCTCAGTCTTTTTTTTCCTCCTTTTGTATATTGGGACTTTATTTGCTCTTTTTCCATTCCTTTGGTACCTTCCCTTCCATTAGTGTGTTGTTGATTACATCACCAGTTGTTTTCCACATTCTCTCAGTTTACATCCTTACACTCCATCAGGCCCCTTTGCCTTTCTTAACCCTTTCCTTCCGGCGCTTAAACTATTTTCCCGTTTGCTATGACGGCAAAAAATGATAAACCTAGAAATTGTCAGAAAACTGTTTGAATACTAATAATTATTTTCTCTTTGTTATTCTGAATACAATGATGTACTTTGTAGCTCGATGTGACCTCTGAAAGTTCAGTTTATGCCTTATCAAGAATTCCTCCTCCTCCTGCTGTGTGATCCGTCTTCCAGAAACAGCCCGGAGAGCGATCACACCGCACACGCGCACACACACACACACACACACACACACACACACACACACACACACACACACACACATACACACACACACACACACACACAAGATATGGGAATGGAGCAAAGAGTGGGAAATGGAATTCAATGTGAACAAAAGCCATGTCATGGAAATGGGAAAGAGTGAAAGATGACCCGTGGGAATCTATAAGATGGGAGATGGAGCAGAACTGGAGAAAGTAAAAAAGGAAAAGGACTTAGGAGTGACGATGGAAGAAAATAATCAACCAGTAAGCCATATTGATAGAATTTCTAGAGAAACATATAATGTGCTAAGGAATATTGGAGTAGCATTTCACTACATGGACAAAGAAATGATGAAGAAATTGATAAGTACTATAATAAGACCCAGATTGGAATATGCAGGAGTAGTGTGGACCCCTGATAAAAAGAAACACATAAGGAAATTGGAGAGAGTACAAAAAATGGCTACAAGAATGGTTCCAGAATTTGAAGGGATGACATATGAGGAGAGACTAAAGGCTATGGATCTACCAACCCTGGAACAAAGAAGGGAGAGATGAGACCTGATACAAGTTTTTAAATTGATCAACAGAATGGACCAAGTGGATAATGAGAAACTGATCCTGAGAGAAGAATATGACATCCGAAACACAAGATCGCATAATAAAAAGCTGAGAAAAGGAAGATGTCTGAGAGATGTTAAAAAATATATTTTCCCGCAAAGATGTATTGAGACGTGGAACAGTTTAAATGAAGAAGTAGTGTCTGCAACGAGTGTGTATAGTTTTAAAGTGAGATTGGATAAGTGTAGATATGGAGATGGGGCCACATGAGTATAAAGCCCATGCCCTGTAAAACTACAACTAGGTAAATACAACTAGGTAAATACGCACACTCTCTATCTCTCTCTCTCTCTCTCTCTCTCTCTCTCTCTCTCTCTCTCTCTCTCTCTCTCTCTCTCTCTCTCTCTCTCTCATCTTGGAGGAAATTGTACACTTCAATGAGAGAGAGAGAGAGATTCATCCTTTCATATCAAGTTTCAGGCAAATAACATCTCTCTCTCTCTCTCTCTCTCTCTCTCTCTCTCTCTCTCTCTCTCTCTGACAAGTTACCTTCTACCATTTTATTATAAAATCGAAGATAATGAAAAAATTAACATGAAAGAATGATAGGTAATATTTTTTTTCACTTGCCGAGTCCTCACTAATGTCTTCGCTTTCTTCAGTTTCTTCTTCTAAATATTCACTGTCACTGTCTTCAAACTCAGAAGCACTGCTAAATACATATGTTCTGTCCTGCTCCTTGGTGAGTTATGATCTGAGATCCTTCGCTCTTATCAGGATGTCTCTTCGCACTTATCATGGTGCTTTCCACCCGGCGGGTCACTGGGGTTGCCAAGTGTCACCCAGAGAAAGGGAAAATAGCTTAGTTACCACTAAATTTCCAGAGCTAGTGACAACACTACATGTGGAAACATGCCAGACACTTCCACTCACCATCTGACTCGAGAAACTGCGCTTGGAGCTCAAAATTGAGGCGTGAAAATTCTTGATTACGGGTATGATCGCCGTCGCTACGGACGCATTGATGCAATCGTATATATACGATTGCCGGAAGGAAAGGGTTAAGCGGGTATTACGTGGACACCTTTTCCTGTGATATTGTGTCATGTGACATAATTTTTAATGAGATGTCGAAGAAGAACTGAGATTTCACTCAATGCAACATCCATGGAAACTATCAAAAACTCTCATGGATTTCCTATGATTAGGAGAGAGTCATTGAAAGTCTATAATGACTATACTGTATTAAATATCATACACTTAACCCTCGGCTATCGTGCCCAATTGGGGCCGAAATAGCCGCGCCATAGCCGAAAACGCGATAGCCGAATTGATCTTGGCGGGAAGGCGGTTTTGGCCAATGAGCGCTCGGATATTCCATGACGTCATGGCTGGGCGCACGATAGCAGGCATCTGAGGTTGCGATAATGAAATTTTAGCAGCTTTTCATGGGTGCACGATAGCAATAAAATGCGATAGCCGAAGTCGCGATAGCCGAGGGTTGACTGTACTGTAGTATATTATCATTTAATTGGTGTTAGGTATCAGTACTTGATTATGAAAATTTTATCTCTTCATCTTGTATAATAAACATCCTGAATTTATCTGTTAAATATGGGATGGAACATTCATTTGATTTAGTGGTTTGTTTATATTCTGCTTTCACCTGCTAAAATAGCTCAGTTAATGGTATCCATGCTTGGTGATTTTTCTGTTGTCCCACTGTAACGTGTGTGGTTGTTGTTTTCTTTCTTGAGATGCCTTGTGCAATTATTTCCTGCGGCTTCTCATCAAACATGCTATTGCATGACATGATTTCGCAGGAAAAGAGCAACAGTGTGATATGGGCTTTACCAGTTTTCTAGTACAGTAAGTCCTTGTTATACAGTACATATGCGTTCCTGAAAACCTTACTGCAAATTGAAATTATCGTATACCGAACCCATTATAACATGTAATAATAGGGGATGTGTTCCAGCACATCGAAAGTCACCCCTACAGACGTGAAAATACATGAAAATAGTCATATAAAAAAATATATAAAGTACATATCAAAAGCTTTTGATAGAGTCTGGCATAAAACTTTGATTTCAAAACTGCCCTCCTACGGCTTCTATCCTACTCTCTGCAACTTTATCTCAAGTTTCCTTTCCGACCGCTCTATTGCTGCTGTGGTAGACGGCTACTGTTCTTCTCCTAAACCTATTAATAGTGGTGTTCCTCAGGGTTCTGTCCTGTCACCCACTCTTTCTATTATTCATTAATGACCTTCTTAACCAAACTTCTTGCCCTATCCACTCCTATGCTGATGATACCACCCTACATCTTTCCACGTTCTTTCAGAGACGTCCAACCCTTCAGGAAGTCAACAGATCACGCGGGACGCCACGGAACGCCTGACTTCCGATCTTTCTAAGATTTCCGATTGGGGCAGAGAAAATCTAGTAGTTTTCAATGCCTCAAAAACTCAATTCCTCCATCTATCAACTCGACACAACCTTCCAGACAACTATCCCCTCTTCTTCAATGACACTCAACTGTCTCCCTCTTCCACAATGAATATCCTCGGTCTGTCCTTTGCTCATAATCTTAACTGGAAACTTCACATCTCATCTCTTGCTAAAACAGCTTCTATGAAGTTAGGTGTTCTGAGGCGTCTCCGACAGTTTTCTCGCCCCTCCAACTGCTTACTCTGTATAAGGGCCTTATCCGTCCCTGTATGGAGTACTCTTCGCATGTTTGGGGGTTCCAGTCACACAGCTTTGCTTGATAGGGTGGAATCAGCTCTTCGTCTCATCAACTCCCCTCCTCTGACTAACTGTCTTCAGTCTCTTTCTCACCGCCGAAATGTTGCATCCCTTTCTATCTTTTATCGCTATTTTCATGGTAACTGTTCTACTGATCTTGCTAACTGCATGCCTCCCCTTCTCCTGCGGCCACGCTGCACAAGGCTTTCTTCTTCCTCTCATCCCTATTCTGTCCAACTCTTTATTGCAAGAGTTAACCAGTACTCTCATTCATTCATCCCTTTCATTGGTAAACTCTGGAACTCCCTCCCTGCATCTGTATTTCCGAATTCTTACAACTTGTCTTCTTTTAAGAGGGAGGTATCGAGGCATTTGCTCCCCTAATTCTGGCTGACGGTTTTGGCACTTTTTGCACTTTTTAGTGAGCCAGCACTCAAGTGGGCCTTTTTTTAACTTTCTTTTTTTTGCCCTTAGCTGGCCCTCTTCCCTATGTAAAAAAAAAAAAAAAAAAAAAAAATTAAATAAATAAAAAATGTGCAAAAGAAATAAACAGAAAATTTTTTTTATTTACCTTCCACTCGGCACGTATTCTATCAAATGATGTCCCTCCCAAGGCTAAGGGACAATAGGAATTTCAGCCCTTACTCATAATATCCACAAAAAACACACCATAAGGATCCCACTTGTGTTCAGTTGGACACATGGGAACAGACTGATTGTTGTTGTGGCTGCGCGGCGTGGTGGCGCTACGGTACGGTGTAAAGAAAACGCGAGCGGATACCGTTTATGTGATTTTTTCTAACCATAAACAGAATCAAGGGTAGTAATTATCAAACACCGTAACTATGAATTTACCGCATAACAAAGTACCGTATAAGGACTTACTGTATTTCTCTGATTTTCTGTTTTAACACCATGATGTCTCTTGGTCCTTCCTGTGTTGCTTGTTTGTTTGGTTCTGTGAACTCTTCCTCTTCATTAAATATTGATTTAAAGCTCTCATTCATAAGGTCACTCATTTCTTCTGGTGTTTCATAAATCCTATTTTCCTTAATTAACTTCGTAATGGTCTCTCTGTTTTTCCAAATTTATACCCTTATTCCTTAAAGTTAACATGGATCTCTGCCCTTAGCTTTGTTTTTACTGTTCACATTACGTATGGTCTTTCCTCCTTCAAATAGTCTCTAACCTCCAATACACTGAACAACAACTCATCTATACTTGTACTTGTCACTCATAATTTCTTGCCTCCTCCATTACCTGCTCTTTTTTTCCGAACAAGTAGAAATTCTTCTTGTTGGTCTCCATTCTTTTCTCATGTTTTGCCTTAGCTTAAGGTCTTAGCACTCCTTTTTCTCTCATTTCTAGGTTCATATATCTTTTTATCCATATTTCATAAAATTCAGTATCTTCAACCAATTTTCTTTTTCTTGCCATTATCTCCTCTGCTGCTACTTGTGATCTCATTCTCACTTTCAATGGCCTCTTTCCCCCCTTCAATAAACTTTCCCAGTTCAATCACCTTCTCCACTTGTTGTTCAACTCCTGTGTACTGTCTTGATCTAACTTAACACTTTGCCAACTCTCTTCTCTCTCACTCACAAACTTGTTAGTTTTTTTTTTTTTTTTTCCTTTGGCCCAAAAATTAAGAAACATTTCCTCTTGTCTTCTGTGTCCATCACCAAATCTTCCTTCTCCTTAATTACTTGTATTACTGAGTCCTTTGTCTTTTCTTTTATCTGCTTCTTTACTTCCTCTGAGAATTTAATGTTTTTTCTCTTCCTGTTCTTTTTTCCAGGCATTTATTAATTCCTCCAATTTGATATCACCCATTCCATTTTCAACTTTGCCTGCCCCATCCTGTAGTTTCTCTTGTAGGCTTTTTAATGACTCTTCATATTCCCATTATGTAGCCATTAAAATACCATTTTGTTTCTTTATCTTCTCCATTTCCTCTTTCATCATCTGGTTTACTTCTCTTACTTTCTCACATTCTTTTAGTCTCACTTTTAGTTCTGTATTTTCTTTGTCTTGTTTTTCCACGATGCTTGAGATCACTTCCTTCATATATCTCATCTCTCTCTCCATGTTTATCAGCTTTTTCATACCGTTCTCCTGAAAATTTCTTGTCAGTGTTATGTTCTTTCAATCTCCACAGCCCTAATGGTGTTTCAATAAATCTTTGGTTTTCCAGACATGGTGAATGTTTTGAAACCATACATCTGGTAGTGCCACTTACATCAATGTTTCCCTTAATTTTTCACTCCAAGTGGCACCCAAATCTTTCTTATTTTGGAGACAGGACAGCACTATGGCCGCATTCCTTCCTGTACATACAGTCTAGGTGTGCTTTGCAGCCCCTGATGTTGGAGTGTGTTCCTCTTGGAGGTGCTGGCAACACCTCCACTCACAACGAAGTCAAGTGTGTTTGTGTGCTTGTATGCCTAGTTGTAGAATACAAGAATAACAGCTGTTCTGTTTCTATATTTCTTATTATCTTATTTGGCCTTGACATTGTGTACTATGTTCATCTTCATGTGAACCACTTCCTTTTTCAGTCCATCCCAGATGTGTGTACATCAATAGTCATATGCACTTAGCCTATTTTTAAGATTGGCAGTGCATATCTGTGGATTTTCAGCATCCTTGAGTGTATGTGCCTAAATCAAATAGATGATAATAACTACTGATGACTAAGAAGACAAAATTGTGCTGAACAACTTTTCAAAATTAACTACTGATTCCTTTAAACAGAATGCTGGTATTGAGAAAGAGGAGGAAAAGGAGAAAAAACCTTTAAAAGCAACTGTGATCATTAACAACGCTCCCATCTGCCATACCCACTCCCTGCTAATTCCCTTCCTGGACGAGTGCTGGCCACAGGTACTAAATCATCACGGGCTTGCTACAGCTGTACACACCATTCTCTTGTCCAAATCCCCGTAAGTTGAAGAAATGTTTATACAGTTGTAAATCAATATTCAAACTTTGTTATATTTAGAAAGCTACTCAAGCACTAGTCTGAATATTTAATTAATTTTCTTAAGAATTGTATTATATTTGTTTTTTATTAATGTATTATATGCTATCTTAAAACATATACACTTAAAAAGTAGTTTAATTCAATTTAATATGAAGTTAGTATAAACTGTGATTCCTTGAATATCTAAATAGTATGTATAGAATAAAAGAAAAAAGATAATTCATATAGAATATTCAAGCCTGTATATCATTTGAAAATGCCTGTGGAATTCTGGCTTTGCCAGAATTCCACAGGCATATCTTTATTTACAAGTTATGTAAATAAAGATATAGGATTTTTTAATGTAAAATTCATTTTTATCTACTTACCCATAATTATTAATTTCACTTCACATTCTTTAAAACTGATGTCACCACGGCATTCAATGAGATACCCGCGGCACTAGCCCCACTTCAGTCCGCTGCTAGTCCTCGCTCAGTCTAGACCTCAGCCACTCTCCCTCTGCTGCTTCTTCCTGTCACAACGAGTGGCCTTGCACCCCCGGTCTGCTTCTTGTCCCTCTTTGCTACACTCATGGTGTCTACACTTTGTGCCTTGAGCTGGCTGCTGCCTACGATGTGTTGTCTGTCTCCTGGTTACTGTTTGTTCCTGATCTTCATTGAGTTGCCTGCTGATGACTGTCTTCTCTAAGGAGTTGACTGCTGCTGCCCGTCTTCTCTAAGGAGTTGACTGCTGCTGACCGTCTTCTCTAAGGAGTTGACTGGTGTTTTTTTAGTCCTCTCCAGGGAGTTGACTACTGACTGCTGTTGTAACTTCTGTCATCTCTAAGGAGTGACGGTCGTTTGCCCCACCCCCCCTCTGCAACATGTTGGTGCGGGACTCATCACTTGACACTCCCAGACTTACTTCCTCTTCGTCCTCTTCCTCTTCGAGTAAGAAACGGCCCCAGAATGATGACAACAACCATGACGAGGATTCCAGAACCAAGAAGGACAGGCAGGTTATCAGCGGTGGGCAACAGATGAGCAGGTGCGCTTCACCGCCTTCAGTTGCGGGCCCAAGTAATGTCAACAGTGCAACAGCTGACCAGCCCGGCTAGGCCACGACCAAGCAATTGGATTGCCTCGGTGCTGTTATCAGTGGTTTGATCACCAGACTTGAGAACTTTGGCACAAGTGTCCCACAGGGAGTGCTCTCTGACTTTAGTGGTTTTCACGACTTGTCTGCCTCGGAGACAGATGAGGTGCCTGTGCAGTGTCCACCAAACCCCTTGGAGGATCTTGACACCTTTGGCGCCACTTCCCTGCCCGACCTTGACTCAGCTGGGTACAGTGACTCTGACTTTCTCAAGGCCCTTGATGACCTCTCCCACCATTTTCATGGTAAAGAAGAAAAGGGGGACCCTCTCTCTGCTCGTCTAGCTGCCATCCTCAATGTGAGCCTGCGACGACGACCTATGTCTGAAGGGATACGCAACACTTGCTCCAAGATTAAGCTGCCCAGTAATGTCCTTAACCTCACGGTTCCTGTACTGCACATATAGGTATCAATTTTGGACTCTGTTAAATATACATGGTGTGTTGGGTATTGTTACAAAATCAATACAAGGTATATTGGGTATCAGAGATTGTTAAATATATGTGATGTATTGGATATCGGACTTTATGCTTTTACCTTTCCTGCTTGATGAACTTCTTGGGGTTCTCATAGGTTTAAGGAAGCACTCACTCTAAAACTCTCATTGAATGCCATGGCGATGTCAGTTTTAAAGATCGTGAAGTGAAATTGATAGATTAAACGAATACTTACCAAGTGTGATGTTTGATCATAATTTCACGAACATTTAAAACTGTGTCACTGAAGCATTAAATGTCCTCCCTGTCCTTCCCTGCCGTTCTTTTTCTTTGCCCGGTGACAACCTGGTTCTGGCTGCTTCCTCAAACCTACTCTCTGAAGACTGAAGCGAGGCTGGTGCCGCGGGTATCTCATTTAATGCCTCAGTGACGCAGTTTTAAATGTTCGTGATTCTGAGGAAGGAGAGAGAGAGAGAGAGAGAGAGAGAGAGAGAGAGAGAGAGAGAGAGAGAGAGAGAGAGAGAGAGGATACCTACATGTTACTTGCTTGGTGCCGCGGGTATCTCATTTAATGCCTCAGTGACGCAGTTTTAAATGTTCGTGATTCTGAGGAGAGAGAGAGAGAGAGAGAGAGAGAGAGAGAGAGAGAGAGAGAGAGAGAGAGGATACCTACATGTTACTTGCTTGAAACTTGATATGAAAAGGGGTAAAAGAATACTCTCTCTCTCTCTCTTTCTCATTGGAAGTGTACAATTTCTCTTCCAAGATGAGAGAGAGAGAGAGAGAGAGAGAGAGAGAGAGAGAGAGAGAGAGAGAGAGAGAGTGTGTGTGTGTGTGTGTGTGTGTGTGTGTGTGTGTGTTTGCGCGGTGTCATCGCTCACCAAGCTGTTTCTGCTTGATGGATCACACAGCGGGCAGAGGAGTAATCCTTGATAAGGCAATAACTAAACTTTCAGAGGTCACATTGAGCTAGAAAGTACATCATTGTATTCAGAATAACAAAGAGAAAATAATTTTTATTATTCAAACAGTCTTCTGACAATTTCTAGGTTTACCATTTTTACCTGTCATGGGATATTGGAAAATAGTTTAATCACTGGAACATAAGGGTTAAAAACCATAATGCATTGGTACACTGGTGTACCCTGCACATATAGTGTGAGGTGTAACATGACTTTCTGTAAATATTGAAAGAGGTGGAGAACATGCATTTCTAAGCAGAAAATGTTATATACACATATGTATTTAAATTTTTTTTTTTTTACCCGTAAGATGATTTTAAAATTTCTGAGAGGTGTGCGAGTCCACTGTTTTTTTTTAGGTGATGATGACTGTTGCTGCCTAGCTGCAGCTAAATACCGAATGTTTTAATATTGTGTTTTGCAATCTGTGTAATGTTTCAGTATCTTATATTTAAGACAGATTGTATTAACAAGTATGCAATTTACTGATAAACATTACACGATAACATTATTGCGGTGATTAAAAGTAAGTACGTACTCACGTATGGTACTATGTGGTACAGTACCTATCAGGGGGTGAGGAAGGACGGGGAAGGACGGGGGAATAGCGAGCGACTGATTTGTTAATACAATGTCTTAGTATAAGATGCTGTATTAACAAGTATAATTTCAAACCATCTTACGGGTAAAAAAAAAACTTAGGCCATCGTGGTCTATGGTGTGGGGCCATCGTGGTAAACATGGGGCCGTCGGGGAGGGCCGTTTTGGAAGGTCATTGTGTTCAGGGGCCATCTTGACCACGATCCCGCAGGGAGTGTTGTGTTTACGTATTCTTGGTTTTGTTGTTTTCTTTTATTATTTTTTGCTTTCTCTTATTATTTCTTACTTTTCCCTTTACTTTAAATACACTTCTAGTATTTAGAATGGTAAATAATAAAAACATGTTAATTTAACCAAATGGAAAAGCTCAGAGAGAGATGGTGACTGACTGTGGTGTGAGTGGTGAAGGCAGTGACTCAGTGAGTGTTGTGTTTACGTATTCTTTGTTTGTTGTTTTCTCTTATTATTTTTTTGCTTTCTATTATTATTTCTTTATTTTTTCCTTTACTTTAAATACACTTCTAGTATTTAGAATGGTTAATAATAAAAACATGTTAATTTAGCCAAATAAATAGAGTATTTTGTAAGAATTTTTTTGGACCACATCCCACATCCCCCCTATTATCTATTGTTTCTTATGAGAATTACATGCTTGTTTTACACAAATTTTGGTATACGCGATGCCTCTTGGCATCTATCGCGTAAATCGAGAGTTACCTGCACTACTACCCATAATTATTAATTATTGCTTAAGAACTGAATCCCAAGTATACGAGGGAGGATGACCTCACCTCTAATAACAACTTTCACTCCCCCAAGACACACACTCTTACAAATCCAAAACTTACAAGGCAGCGGCCATATCCTGAGGTGGGTGGAGCACTTGTATCCCATGACAGAGGGACAAAACCAGAGGAGTGAGAGGAGCATAACAACTCTCACTCTGAGAACGGTCCAAGGACTTCAAACCCCACAGAGGACAATACATAGAACTGTATATATACAGGCACCATCCGAGTTACGACCTAGATTGGTTGCGACCAACCAGTCGTAAGTCAAAACGATTGTAAATCAGATATACGTAAGCACTCAAAATATATGTATGTTTATTTTAAGATCTATCTTTCTCATCCATTTTAAGGGTGAGATACGTTATAGGTACAATAACATTTATCATTGTATACAGCATTGTTTTCAGTTGCTTAGTTGATGATATATTAATACGGTAGGTTAAAGAAAGAAAAGACTTTTATGCCATTGTGTGGCATGGAAATAAAGTCTAAATTTTAATAGTGTAATCGCTCGCGTATCCGGATTATAGCAGCCAAGGCCCTGGCGGATACGCAAAATATCCGTATACGCGGAATTTCCTCTCCCAACCCCTTATAAATTGAGAAAAAAAACATGTACATAACCCAAATGGGTAAGATAACAATGAATGAAAGCACATTAAATGATTGTGTATACAATAATGACTTCCTGGAGAATGATCGAATGATAACATACTAGATACCTGCTTCTCTAGAAAATGTGAGGGTTGGGAAGGTGCAATTAGCAGCGTCATGGCAATCTACTGTTTCACTGCTGAACTGGACACTACCTGAGTCATTATTAGTGTGCTGAAGTGAGATAATGATAGTGATGTATTTATTGTTCATCTAGTGCAGCTTTTTACCTTTGTCTCAACATAATTTTTTGTAATAGTGTTATTGTGAGAATTATGTCATGAAGGCCATAAGAAAAAAAAAGTTTTTGAAAAGATCATAACAGTCTTATGATTTAGAGAGATGGTGGAGAAGCCTGGCTGTGAGGCATGGGATGAGTGAGGGTCTTGGAGGGGGAGATAACACGCATGACGAAGGGGAGATGGGAGGCCAGAATTGAAAGTCCAGCTGTCTCACAACGATATATTTGTTTGTTTGTTTCTAGTTGTCTTCTCTTCTTTATGTTTCTCATTCTAATTCTCGTCAACTTATACCTGTCAGGCAAAAATTAGAGCTAAATGACACACGTCCCTACTTGACTCCTGGCCAAGTACTGTGTAGGGCATGACTCAGGCTATGACACAATCACACAAGACATTTAAAAAATGGCTTCCTGACGGAAAAGTTATATAATTATCAAAAAAATAAACTCATAAATGACAGAGCAGCTCATCTTGGCCATTTGATAATTGGAAGTTCTACCTTGGAGTGTCTCACAGAGAAATGTAAACAAACAACTCAACCACTTTTCGCTGCTAGGCTGGAACAATATATATATATATATATATATATATATATATATATATATATATATATATATATATATATATATATATATATATATAAAAAGCTAATAGAAATGTTATTTTGTGAACTTAAAATGCAAGCATGTGAGAGAATTTGTAAGTAGCTCATATGACATCATAAAAGTAGTGGTACAACGGTGGCCCAATATGCGCAAACGTATATATATATATATATATATATATATATATATATATATATATATATATATATATATATATATATATACATATATATATACATATATATACATATATACATACACACACACACACACACACAAATATATTTACATCTACTTATGAAGATGCTATTCCGGATATTGGCGATCCGGATACATGGGCAATTACTGTATTGGCATACTATAGCATGAAAAGTAACATCCAGGAAGTAGAGAGAGAGAGAGATAGATAGAGAGAGGAAGGAGGGGAGGGAGGCAGTGAGAGACAGATGGGGAAGGAGGGAAAAAAAGGAGTTGGAGGAGTCATAGCAACCTCTGATGGAAACATGGCAACGCTGTAAACAGGTGCGTGCGGTCAGGTACCTGACCCCACCCTGACCTTTAATTTAGGATGGTACTATTATATTCGCGACGATATCTAGTCAACAAGTGAAGTGGTAGGATGCTGTGAGTGTGAGTCTGTGAGATGCTGTGCTGCCGTAACTGTCGTACACGATGCTGGGTGCTGCCACAACTATCTTACACACGCTGTGCTGCCAAACGTACAATACAGCAAACTCATAATAGGCATCTGCTGATCTGCTGGATGTGGTCGTAAGTACGGGTGGTCGTATTTCGCGTACGTTGTAAATTGAATAGTGATTGTATAAGGAACCCCAAAGAAAACTTAATGAATTACCCTGAGAGCCGATACAACAGGGTCCAGAGAAAAGGTATCCAAATATCTATGAGTAAAATCCCTGAGATAAAAAGAAACAAAAGTGGACATACTCTTCCAGGTTCCTGCCCAAAGAATGGCAAGAATACTCTGAATCTTCCTGAACAAGGCTCTCGTCGCCACTGCTCTAACTTCATGTGCCTTCACCTGATCAACCAAGCGCATGTCCTCCTCAGACACATCCACATGTGCATGCTGGATAACCTGACATATCCAGAGGGAAATAGTATGATGGTGCACTACACGCCGAGGCTCAGTAACTGTCACAAAAAGGTGGGAGCATCTAGGATGACAGTCCCTGGTCCTACAAAGGTACTTCCTGATGGCTCTGACTGGGCACAAAAGCCTGTCCCCTTTCGAGTCGCCAACATACTTTGTAAGAGCAGGATTGGTGAAGTCAGACTGATAAATCACCTGGGAATTGAGTCTTTGCTAGAAAATCTGGGGCTACCGAGAAAGTCATAGAAGCCCAACCCTTTTCAGTGATGAACTTCTGCTAACAGTCCATGCAGCTCACTAACTCAGCAAGCAGAAACTAAAGCCAAGAGAAAGTAGGACTTCAGAGTAACATCTCTCAAAGAAGCCAAATGCAGAAGCTCATAAGGGGACTTAATTAATGAGCTTAAAACTAAGGATAAATCCCACGCAGGAATGTGTGGTGAACGAGGAGGAGCCAACTTGGCAAAGCCCTGAAACAGAGCTGGCAGATCCCTATCCTGTGAGATATCTAAGCCAACCTGCTGGAAAATGGGGACCAAAGCGGAACGATAGCCCCTAATGGACGGCAAGGACAAATGTTTAATGTCCCAAACAAAAAAAAAAAGTCTGCTAAGTCTATCACAGAAGTTGAGAGAGGATGATGACCCCTCGACTCACACTAACAACAGAGGACGGACCACTTTGCCTGATAGACTGTCTGACTAGACAGGCCATAAATCTAGCAGCCTTCCACAAAAAGCCTCTCTTTCGGAAGAGACGCTGGAGAGTCTCCATGCGTGAAGGTGAAGAACCCCTGGCAACTTGTGAAAGAGGTGGCTATGAGGCTAGCAGAGTAGAGAGGTCCATTGCGGCAAAACTCGAGGATGGTCCACAAGCAGACTCAGAAGCAGAGGAAACCAGTCCGCCTGGTGTTACCGTGGGGCAATCAGAGTCACGCTAACACAAGCAGACTCTCTGACTCGAACTAGCACCCGCCGAATCAGAGAGAAGGAAAGAAAGGTGTACAGATCCAAGCTTTCCATGGAAAGGCAAAAGCATCCTCTTTCTAAGCTTTTGGGTCGGGCAGGGGAGACACATATAGAGGTAACTGTTGATTTGAGGCAGTGGCAAACAGATTCACGTGTGGCACACCTCACACCTTGAAGACCTGCATGCACACTATGAGATGCAGGGTCCATTCTGATCCCACACACTCGCGACTGAGGACGTCTGCCACTGCATTGCGCTGTCCTGGCACGAACCTTGGGAGAAGAGAGACCGAGTTGTCTTCGCACCACTGGAGAATGTGCCCCTGCCAAACCTGAGAGGGACTCGGACTGGGTGCCCCCTGAGTTCTTCAAATAGGCTACCACTGTCTGACATGAGAGACACCACCATGCCTGAGACTTCCTGCTGAAAGGATTGCAGGGCCTGGAAAACAGCCATCATCTCCAGGTGGTTGATGTGCAGACCACACCCCCAAGAATAGAGAGTCCCCCAGATGAGCACCCCAACTGTGAAGGAATGTGTCGGAAAACAGAGACTGCTCTGGAAGTGCCATCACAAAGGGAGCTCCCTTGATTAGATGACTTGGATCTATCCACCAGGAAAGGTCTGCCAAACACAACCAGGGAGGGTCCGACACTACCTTCCAATGATTTCTGAGGCACCACTGAAGGGACTGAGAGCTTACCCAGCCACCTGGGACCAGCCTCTCCAGGGAAGTCAGATGACCCAGGAGTGACCTCCATAGAGACACCGTAGGGGCTCTGTCCTCTAGAAAACTCTGTGCCACCCTTTCTGGCGACAGAAAAACAAGAGCCCTTACTGAATTCACCACCATGCCCAGGTATTGCTTCCTTTGGCTGGGTACTAGGTCTGATTTTGGCAGATTGATCTTAATACCCAAGTGAGCACACAGCCGTAACACAACCCGGATGGCGCCTATGCATCCCTGGAGAGTCATCTCTGTGACCAACCAATCGTCCAGGTAATGGCACAGGGGATATCGTGTTGATGAGCCCATGAAAGACACTGGAGCCATCACCTTGGTGAAGACCTGCGGGGTGGTGGCAAGGCCAAAACAAAGAACTTTGAACTGTAAAACCTTGCCTTGCCAAACGAACCGTAGGTACTTGTGGGAATTGGTGGATTGGTACTTGGAAATATGCATCCCTCAGATCCAGAGACACCATCCAATCCCCCACGTTCATAGACTCCAAAACTAATGCCACTGTCTCCATCCGGAAGGGGCTGACCACTAAAATCTTGTTCAGAGTTGAAAGGTTGAACACAGGTCTCCAACCGCCTGTTACCTCAGGAACAAGGAACAGACGGGCATAAAAGCCTTCTAGCTTGCCCTCCCCCCTAGAAACTCTAAAGCCCCTTTGACCAACATGTCTTGTACCACTAAGTCCAAGTCCACATGACGATCTGACCCCTCTGCATAACTCACAAACTCTATTGGTCCAGTCGACAAAGGAGGAGGATGCAGAAAGGGTAGGACATATCCATAATGCAGAGTCTTCATTACCCATTACTAACTACCCAAGTCATGTCAATTCAGAGGTCTGTCACAGAACAGGACAGCACAGAAAAAGCTCACTCCACTACTGCCTAGGGCGGACTGAGTGTTTATTTTGTGCTTGGCCTTGAGCAGGAAAGATTCCACGTTATCAGAGAATGGTAAGAAATTTTGGTCTAATTTTACTTCACACTCATAAACACCAATAATTTTTCACCATAAATATGCAAGAATGTACCCATGTGGTCACAAACTTTTGTCTAGTAATATATATATATATATATATATATATATATATATATATATATATATATATATATATATATATATATATACACACACACACACACACACACACACACACACGCCCGGTAGCTCAGTGGTTAGAGCGCTGGCTTTACAAGCCAGAGGACCGGGGTTCGATTCCCCGGCCGAGTGGAGATATTTGGGTGTGTCTCCTTTCACGTGAAGCCCCTGTTCACCAAGCAGTGAGTAGGTACGGGATGTAAATCGAGGAGTTGTGACCTTGTTGTCCCGGTGTGTGGTGTGTGCCTGGTCTCAGGCCTATCCGAAGATCGGAAATAATGAGCTCTGAGCTCGTTCTGTAGGGTAACGTCTGGCTGTCTCGTCAGAGACTGCAGCACATCAAACAGTGAAACACACACACACACACACACACACGAGCATAAAGCCCAGGCCCTGTAAAACTACAACTAGGTAAATACACACACACACACACACGAGACGCGGTAGAGGAAGCACGCAATACCTTCGCTCCCGAGAATCAGCTGATCTTCACTACCTTTGTTTGGGTTTGCAGTGGCCTGGGCAAAAAGTGTGGACTCATTTTTTTTTTTTTTCATGAATACAGTGTTAAATAATAATGAGTGAGAAAGAGATTCCATCTAAATGCAGGTATGTGACAAGGGAAAGAATGAAAGCTGATGATGACAATGTTGGTGAGGGAGAAAGAGAATTTGAAGGCTTTGATACGGCGCAAACTTCACTATTTGATAGAGTCTTGACTATCGAACGTAAATTAGATAAATTGATAAAGGAGAGTATGGGAATGAAAGAGAATGAAGAACAGGATAAAGAGCTCCAGAAATTGAAAGAAAGGATAAAAAGAGTGGAAGAAAACGAAACTAGGCTAAGAACCGAAAATGAAGAATTAAAAGTCCAAATAGCGAACTACAAGAAATTGATGGAAGAAGGACTCGGTAAAGCCGAGAAAGAAAGAGAAGCTAAAAGATCTAGTTAACAAAGAAGAAGAAAGAGTACAAGACGTGATTAAAAAAGAAGTACAAGCATGGAGAATCCAAGATAAGAAAGACAAGGAATCATTTCAAGAAGTATTTCAAGAACAGTTAAAAGAAAGAGATGAAAATATGACAAGCAAATTGATAGGAGTCCTCAAGAAAAAGAAAATTTAGTAAGAGAAATTGCGGAAAAAAGAAGAGTGTAATTATTTTTGGACTGAAAGAAAAAAATGTTAAATATAGACCAAGAAGGGAAAAAGACGAAATGAAATCAGTAAAAGACCAACTAAAACATCTGAATGACAAGGATAGACAGAACTTAGAAGAGGAAGTAGAAGAAATCCATAGAATGGGACCATATCAAGAAGGAACAGTGAGACCAATTCAGATATTACTAAAATCACAAGCAGCAGCAGAAGTAGTACTATATAGAAAAACGAAACTCAGAGAAACAGCAGGTTGCAAAGATATATATATAAAGAGAAATGAGGAATTAAAAGTTCAGAGGAGTGAGGAGGAGCAGGATAGAGAATTCCGCAAGGCTTTGAAGGAAAGAGTTAAGAGACTGGAGGAAAATGAAAAACGATTGGTGGATGAGAATGCGCACTTGAAAGTGGAGACTGAAAAATACAAGAGACGGTTGGAGGAGAAAATGGATAGAGTAGTAAAGGAGAAAGATGACATTAAGAAAATGATTAGTGAGCAGAATGAAAGGCTTGAAAGGGAATGGGAACTGAAGAAAACACAATGGACTGAGTCGAGGGAAGCAGAGATGGTTGGATTACAAGAAATAATTAAAGATCAGTTGAAGGAAGACAAAAAAGAAAGGTCCAAGGAACTGGTTAATGTAATGAAGAATAAGTAAACATTGATAAGGGAAATAGCAGAAAAGAAGAAGAGTGTGTTAATATTTGGGATGAAAGAACAAAATATAACATATAAGCCTAAGAGAATTAAGGAAGAATTAAAAACGGTAAGAGATCTGTTCAAAAATCTAAATGATGATGAAAAAAAAGACCTACAAGAAGAAGTGGAAGAGATCCATAGACTGGGTCCGTATAAGGAGGAGTGAGCAGACCGATTAAAGTAGTACTGAAGTCACAACAATCTGTGGAGGATATCCTATATAGAACATCAAAGTTAGAGAGATAGAAGGTTGTAAAGAGGTGTTTGTGAGAAAAAATAGAAATGAGGAAGAGAGGAGAAGATATAAGGAATTGGTGGAAGAGGCGAGAAGGAAAAATGATGAGCGGTCTGAGGAGGAAAGAAAAGTTTTTGGAGAGTTATAGGAGAGAGAGTCAGAAAGTGGTATGTGGAAAGAAGGAATACGGAGGAACCCTAGAGGAGCAGTGGGTGGACCGTAATGTATACTAATATAGATGGGATACTGTCAAGTAGATTGGAATTGCAAGACTATATGATAGTGGAGAAGCCTGATATAGTGTGTTTGACTGAGACAAAATTGCATGAAAAACAAAGATAAATTTGGATAATAAATATAATATATGGAGAAAGGATAGAGAGTAAAGGTGGAGGAGGAGTTATGATTATGACGAAGAAATAAATAAATGTGGATAAGGTTTGGTATGGGAAGAACAACGCAGAAGTGATAAGCATAAGGATAAAAAGTGATGGAAAAGAATTAATAATCATGGTGACCTATGTACCTCCTAAAACAAATTCTTGGACATTAAGGAATACGACAATATGATCAAGGATACTTTACAGAGTTTGGAAAGTGTATTATCTGGAAAAAGAAAGGTGATACTAGTAGGAGATTTTAATTGTAAGGAGGTGGATTGGGAAAATCTAGTAAGTGGTGTTGGAGAGGAAGCATGGGGAGAGAGATTTCTTAATCTAATGATGGAAAATATGATGGAACAGAGGGTGAAGGAAAATACTAGATATAGAGGAGATGATGAACCGGCTAGACTGGATTTGGTGTTAACAAGAGAAGTGTACCTATGTGGAGATATACAATACAAGTGTCCTTTGGGAAAGAGTGATCATGTGGTTATGGAAATGCAGATAGCAACAACACAGCGAAGGAAGGACGAGACATACAGGAGTGGTAGATTGAATTATAGAAAGATGGACACAGAAAGTTTGAAAAATTATTTCAGAAAATTAGATTGGGAGGAGATGTTACAAATCAGAGAAGTGCAAAAGAAATATGAGATTTTTATGAAATATTATAAAGAAGGAGTTATGAAATTTGTACCAAAGTATAAACCGAGAGAGGAAGGAAGAAAGGATTGGTTTAATGCAACTTGTGTTAAGGCTAAGGAAAAGAGAGATGTGGCTTGGAAAAGATGGAAAAGAGCAGGAATATACTAAATAAGGAGAATTATAGAGTGGCAAGAAATGAGTATGTGAGGGTAAGGAGGGAGGAAGAAAGAAAATTTGAAAAGATATTGTAGACAAGAGTAAGGAACATCCAAAATTGTTTTACAGGTTCATAAATGGTAAACTTAAAAAGAGAGTCCATTGAAAGATTAAAAGGAGAGCAAGGGATAGTAGATGACCCTAAGAATATAGCGGAATTGCTAAATAATAGGTTTCAGCAAGTATTTACTGAAGAAACAATGTTTGTAAAGCCACAGAATGTACAAGGAAATGTGCACATGGATGACATTAAGATACCTAAAAGGAGTTATATAAAATGTTGGAGGAACTTAAAGATGATAAAGCGATGGGACCAGATGAAGTTTCAGGAAAATTATTGAAGGAGTGTAGAGAAGAATTGATTGATCCATTATATGATATTATAAGGTGTTCATTAGAAACAGGGAAGTACCAGTAGAGTGGAAGAGAGCTGAAGTGGTGCCCATTTATAAGGGAGGCAGTAAGGAAGAGCCTCTTAACTATAGACCTGTGTCTCTAACAAGTGTGGTCGGTAAGATTTGTGAGAGGGTGATAAAGAAATATTGGATACGGTTCCTGGAGGATCATAAGTTATTATCGGATCATCAATTTGGCTTCAGGAAAGGGAGGTCATGTGTAACAAATCTACTGAGCTTTTATTCAAGAGTGGTTGACAAAATACAAGAGAGAGAGGGATGGATGGACTGTGTATATTTGGATTTAAAGAAAGCTTTTGACAAGGTACCTCACATGAGACTGTTATGGAAAGTAGAGATTTATGGAGGACTGAAAGGAAAAGTGTTAAAGTGGATGGAAAACTACTTGAGATGGAGGAGATGAGAACGGTAATAAGGGATGCAAAGTCGGACTGGTTGGTGGTGGAGAGTGGAGTCCCACAAGGCTCAGTGCTGGCACCAATACTTTTCCTGGTATATATTAATGACATGCCAGAGGAGTAAACAGTTATATTAATTTGTTTGCGGATGATGCGAAGTTGTGTAGGTGTGTGAAGAGTGAAGAAGATTGTGAAATTTTACAGGCAGACCTGGATAAGATTTGGGAGTGGAGCAAGAGGTGGCAAATGGAATTTAATCTGAGCAAAAGTCATGTGATGGAGATGGGAAAGAGTGGAAGACGGCCAAGAGGGTCATATAAGATGGGTGAAGAAGTAGTGTTGAAAAAGGTGGAAAAGGAAAAGGATTTGGGAGTGATAATACAAGACCATGGGCAGTTTGAGGCTCATATTGATAAGATGTTTGGAGAAACGTATAATTTGATAAAAAATATTGGATTAGCCTTCCATTATATGGATAAAGATATGATGAAGAAATTAATTAGTATGGTAATTAGACCAAGATTGGAATATGCTGGAGTGGTTTGGTCCCCTTATAAAAAGAAGCACATAAGGAAGTTGGAGAGATTGCAGAGAATGGCAACAAAAATGGTTCCAGAATTTAAAGAAATGACCTATGAGGAGAGATTAAAAGAAATGAATTTGCCAACCTTGGAACAAAGAAGAGAGAGGAGATTTAATACAGGTTTATAAACTGTTGAATGGAATGGATGAAGTGGATAATGAGAAAATGATGTTGAGAGAAGAAAATGACTTTAGAAGCACAAGATCGCATAGTAAAAAGATAGCCAAGGAATATGCTTGAAGGATGTTAAAAATATAGTTTCCCACAAAGATGTGTTGAGGTGTGGAACAGTTTGAGTGAGGAAGT
Organism: Portunus trituberculatus; assembly: GCF_017591435.1. Taxonomy (NCBI): domain Eukaryota; kingdom Metazoa; phylum Arthropoda; class Malacostraca; order Decapoda; family Portunidae; genus Portunus; species Portunus trituberculatus. The sequence continues at coordinate 36,898,732 of NC_059301.1, forward strand.
GGTGTCAGCAAAGAGTGTGCATAGTTTTAAAGAAAAATTGGATAAGTGTAGATATGGAGACGGGACCACACGAGCATGAAGCCCAGGCCCTGTAAAATTACAACTAGGTAAATACAACACACACACACACACGGTGAGGAAGGACGCACTGGCACCACCGACAATCAGCTGATCTTCACTACATACCTGTTGTACAGTATTTACAGTGGCCTGGGCAGGTAGTGTGGACTCATTTTTCTTCATGAAATCAATTATTAAGGAATGATGAGTGAAAAGAGATTCCATCAAAATGCAGACATGAGATAGAGAAAGAAAGCTGATGATGACTATGTTGGTGGGTGAGCGTGTATTGAAGGTTTCGACGACTACTTCACTACTAAAAGAGTGTCAAATATTGAATATAAACTAGATAAACTGATAAAGGAGAAGATGGAAATGAAAGAGAATGAAGAACAGGAAAAGAGTTTATAAAACTGAGAGAAAGGATAAAAAAGTGGAAGAAAATGAAGCTAGGCTAAGAGCGGAAAACGAAGAACTAAAAAGGAAGTAGCTAACTACAAAAGCAGATGGAAGAAGGACTCGGTAAAGCCGAGAAAGAAAAGAGAAGCTGAAAGATCTAGTAAACAAGGAAGAGGAAAGAGTACAGAACGTGATTAAAAAGAAGTACAAGCATGGAGAGTCCAAGATAAGAAAGATAAGGCTGATTTTCAGGAGGTGATTCAAGAACAACTTAAAGAAAAAGAAGAAAATATGACAAACAAAATGATAGGAGTCCTCAAGACAAAAGAAAATCTAGTTAGAGAAATTGCAGAAAAAAGAAGAGTGTAGTCGTATTTGGAATAAAAGAAAAAATATAAAATATAGACCAAAAAGAAAAAGAAGAAATGAAATCAGTCAAAGACCTACTGAAGAATCTAATGACGAAGATAGGCAGAACTTGGAAGAGGAAGTAGAAGAAATAAACAGAATGGGACCATATCAAGAAGGAAAAACGAGACCAATTAAAATACTACTAAAATCACAAGCAGCAACAGAAGAAATATTATATAGAACAACAAAACTTAGAGAAACAGAAGGCTGCAAGGATATCTATATAAAGAAAAATAGAAATGAGGAAGAAAGGAAGAGATACAATGAACTGGCAGCAGCAGTAAGGAAAAGAATAATGAAAGGTCAGAAGAGGAGAAGAAGGCATTTTTGGAGAATTCTAGGAGACAGGATAAGGAAATGGTATATAAACGAGAAGGAAGAGAAAAAGTGGAACAAGTTTAACTAAAAATGATAAAGGCAAAAGACTAAAAATGATGTATACGAACATAGACGGGTTTTATCAAGTAAATTAGAATTAAGAGATTACATAAGAAAGAAAATCCAGATATTGTATGCCTGGCTGAAACAAAACTAAATGAGGCAATCAAAATAGACTTGGATAATAGGTATAATGTATGGAGAAGAGACAGAGTGGGTAAAGGAGGAGGAGGAGTCATGATAATGTTAAGGAAGGAGATAGTGATAAACCAAGTGGAATGTGGGAAGGAAAAGCAGAAGTATTGTATATTAAGATGCATATTAATAAAAAGAGTTAACAATCATTGTAACATATGTGCCACCAAAACAAATTCATGGACCAATCAAGAATATAAAGACATGATAGATGACACAATAAGGAGTCTAATGAGAATCGTTAAAGAAAGGAGAAAAGTGATATTAGTAGGAGATTTCAACTGTAAAGAAGTGGACTGGGAAAATTATGAAAGTGGTATGGGGAAGAAGCCTGGGAGAAAGATTCTTGAACCTAATGATAGACAATATGATGGACCAGAGAGTAAAGGAATGCACAAGATTCAGAGGAAACGACGAGCGGCGAGATTGGACCTAGTTTTTACAAGGGTATACAAATGAATGATGATATAAGATATAAGTGCCCATTGGGAAAGAGTGACCATGCAATATTAGAAATAGATATAGAAGAGGAAAGGAAGATAGAGACGATTCATACAAAGGAGACCGATTAAATTACAGAAAGGCTGATATTGAGAATCTCAAGAACTATTTTAAAACGTAGACTGGGAGGAGATGGAAAACTCAGAGACAATGCAAGACAAATATAACTTATTTTTGGAAATATACAAAACAGGAGTCAGGAATATGTCCCAAAATATAGACCTAAAGAAGAAGGAAAGAAAGATTGGTTTAATGCAAGGTGTGCTAGGGCAAAGGAGAAAAGAGATGGAGCATGGAAAAGGTGGAGGAGAAATAGAATCCAGCAAATAAGGAAAACTTCAAGGCAGCGAGAAATGAATATGTTAAGGTGAGGAAGGAAGAGGAAAAGAACTTGAAAAGACATTGTCGAAAAATGTAAGGAGCAACCAAAATTGTTCTATAGATTCATAAATGGAAAAATTAGGCAAAAGAAACAATAGAAAGGTTAAAAGGAGAGAACGGGATGGTGGAAGACCCAAAAGTATGGCAGAACTATTAAATAAAAATTCCAGGAGGTCTTTACTAAGGAATCCAAATTTGAGAGGCCACAGGGTAATAGAGACAATCTATATGAAAGAGATTAAAGTAACCAAGCTTGAAATAAAAGAGTTAATGAAGGAACTGGATGAAGAGAAGGCAATGGGACCGGATGAAGTCTCAGGCAGAATACTGAAAGAATGTAGGGAAGAACTAGCAAGTCCTATATACAACATCATAAAATGCTCAATAGAAAATGGAACAGTGCCAGTAGAATGGAAAAGAGCTGAGGTGGTTCCCATATATAAGAGCGGAAGGAAGGAAGAACCTTTAAATTACAGACCGGTATCACTAACTAGTGTAATATGCAAGATGTGTGAAAGAATAATAAAGAAACAATGGATCGAGTTCCTTGAAGACAACAAATTAATATCAAATAGCCAATTTGGTTTTAGAAAAGGACGGTCTTGTGTAACTAATTTATTGAGTTTCTATTCTAGAATAGTTGATAGAGTACAGAGAGAGAGGATGGGTTGACTGCATTTATTTGGATTTAAAAAGGCGTTTGACAAAGTGCCACATGCAAGATTACTGTGGAAGTTAGAGGAGAAGGGTGGCTTAAAAGGAAGCACATTGAGATGGATAGAAAATTATTTGAGGGAGAGAAATAAGGACGGTAGTTAAAGATATGAAGTCAAGTGGAGAGCAGTAGAAAGCGGAGTGCCACAGGGGTCAGTATTGGCACCAATACTTTTCCTCATTTATATTAACGACATGCCAGAAGGAGTGAACAGCTACATAAATTTGTTTGCGGATGATACGAAACTGTGCAGAGTTATAAAGCAAAAGGAGGATTGTGAAATACTGCAAGAAGACCTAAATAAGATCTGGGAATGGAGTAAGAAGTGGGAAATGGAATTCAATGTGAACAAAAGCCATGTCATGGAAATGGGAAAGAGTGAAAGACGACCTGTGGGAATCTATAAGATGGGAGATGGAGTAGAACTGGAGAAAGTAAAAAGGAAAAGGACTTAGGAGTGACGATGGAAGAAAACAATCAACCAGTAAGCCATATTGATAGAATTTTAGAGAAACATATAATTTGCTAAGGAATATTGGAGTAGCATTTCACTACATGGACAAAGAAATGATGAAGAAATTGATAAGTACTATAATAAGACCCAGATTGGAATATGCAGGAGTAGTGTGGACCCCTCATAAAAGAAACACATAAGGAAATTGGAGGCTACAAAAATGGCTACAAGAATGGTTCCAGAATTTGAAGGGATGACATATGAGGAGAGACTAAAGGCTATGGATCTACCAACCTGGAACAAAGAAGGAGAGAGGAGACCTGATACAAGTTTATAAATTGATCAACGGAATGGACCAAGTGGATAATGAGAAACTGATCCTGAGAGAAGAATATGACATCTGAAGCACAAGATCGCATAGTAAAAAGCTGAGAAAGGAAGATGTCTGAGAGATATTAAAAATATAGTTTCCCACAGAGATGTATTGAGACGTGGACAAAACCTGAAAGTGAAAAAAAATTATATCGAATAGGACTTAGGTATTAACGTATTGGTTAGAATAATATCGTAAGAAACTATTCTTAACTCATTATTTAGGAAAGGTTATTCTTAACTCATTATTTAGGAAAGGTTATTTACGACTCTAAATTTTGCTAACTGTTCACGTTTTTCTTTTGACCATACAATATTCCAATATATATATATATATATATATATATATATATATATATATATATATATATATATATATATATATATATATATAAAAGATGCCATGAGAAAGCACGTGAATTCCCTGCCGAAAACAAAATCTGGTGCCCTGGCCTTTGACAAGTTCTCTCAGATAACATGGCTTTATTTTACAAAGCTTCTCTTCGTGAAAGATAAATTCATTGGACGTAAAATGACATCGTCACCTGGGGGATACACAGTGCAGTGAACGAGACTACGATGCCCAGAGCTTCGATGACACAAACGACCAAATGGAGGAAAATAATGAGGAAGATTTGGTGGAGCAAGCACTACAGGCATCTGGAATATCCTTAGCCAGAAGCAGGTGTCCAAGCGAGGCCTCGACGTGTTCAGCTTCGCAGTCGAAGCAGAAAAGGTACAGAACAGCATGTTCGGACAGCATTGAGCAAGAGAAGCTCAATCTATTGAAAGAAACCTTTGCAATTTCAAAGCAGAAAATGAAAGAAACAAAAGACCCATTGGAAATGTTTGCTATGGATTTTGCCAATGATCTGAAGCAAATTGAAGACAGGAGACTGCTCATACAAACTAAGCTGGAATTGAAGCAAATAAATTCGAAGGCATTACTGAAACAAATAGACACTAGTTGTGTCCAGGGAGCATCTGACGTCCAGCAAACATCCGAAACTCTTGTGCCAACTAACCAATATTCTGATCCAACAGATCCAACACAATATTCTTCAGTATATAATCCTAACAAATGGTAATTGCCCAAAAAGGAACATGACAAATTAGTAAAACTTAACCCTTTTGTGAACTGTGACCTGCAGTAATTTCTGAAGGTAACTATTTTACTTGCACTCACCTTAACCCTTGTGCGACGGGGTAATTATAAATTAATCATTCCCATCTGCGGGTAAAATGGTAAACTTTAAAAACTCACAGGAGATAGTTTTGCTCATGAAAATACATTTCTCTTTGAAATTCTGAATACATTGATGTACTTTGTAGCTTGCTACGATCTCTGACAGCAAAGTTATTGCTTATCAAATATTCTTCCAGATAGCCGCGATGTAACCCGCTATGGGGAAACAACCCTCAGTGCGATACCAGCGCGCCAATTTTCTCTCTCTCTCTCTCTCTCTCTCTCTCTCTCTCTCTCTCTCTCTCTCTCTCTCTCTCTCTCTCTCTCTCTCTCTCTCTCTCTCTCAGGCATATCTTTGGGTGAAGAAATTGTACCTCCAATAAGAGAGAGAGAGAGAGAGAGAGAGAGAAGAAGAAGAGAGCCACCTCCAAACAGGAGAGAGAGAGAGAGAAAGAGAGATATGGCAGCTTGTTTTGACTCTAGGCCTTTCCCTACTCTCTCTCTCTCTCTCTCTCAGGCATATCTTTTGGGTGAAGAAATTGTACCTCAATGAGAGAGAGAGAAACGAGAGAGAGAGAGAGAGAGAGAGAGATGTGGCAGCTTGTTTTGACTCTAGGCCTTTCCCTACTCTCTCTCTCTCTCTCTCTCTCTCTCTCTCTCTCTCTCTCTCTCTCTCTCTCTCTCTCTCTCTCTCTCTCTCTCTCCACATCCCTTACCTCACTCCTCTTTTTCTGCACACTTGGCATGATATCTGTTTGTCTCAGTCACTATCAGATTTAGCAAATCATTATCTATTTGTGCCATAAAATAGTCACAATCATGTTGTACTTCTGGAAATTCATCAGTAATTCCAACATGCTTTCCAATAAATAAATGCATGGTTAGACTAAAGTCCTCACCATCAGTCCACTGAAAATTGCCTTCATGTGCAGCAGCACCTCTTTCTCTGCTACTCCCATGTAATCCTCTTCTTATGTCATTTATGTATATTGCAAACATAATTGGGGCCAACACTGAACCTTGCAGAACCTTACTTATAGCTTCCTTCCAGGTGGACTCCTTATCTCTAATTGTCACTCTCATACTTCTTCCAGTTAGGAAATCCTTCATGTATTCCAGCAATTTTCCTTTTATTCATGCTTTTTCTTCCAGTTTTCTTATTAATTTTCCATGTGGAACTTTATCTAAACTTTATCTAAATCTGGTGTTTTCTTGAATCAATTGTGTCATTGTATATTCCATAGTTAACTCCAGTGATGTGTAACCCCATGAATCCTCATTTCCCTCTGTAGTTATATCTTCCCAGTGCACTTCCTTACAGTTGAAGTCCCCCATTATTACAGTATTTCTTTTCTTTTCTGATACATATTTTGATAAATGACTGTTCAATATCTTTCAAAACTTACTCATATTCTCTTAGACTCCAAGATCTTGTCTTGGGTAGTACATAGCAGACTACAAATTCTCTCTTCTCCATGTAATTTTTCTCATCTACAGCTGATATAATTTCTGCACTGTTTTTGCTATAATTCACATTCATTACCTTTAATTTTTTTTTGCTTAGTATCATCACTCCTCCACCCTGCTTTGCTTTTCAATTTTTCATATAGATATTGTACAGCCCATTCCCAATGGGGCTTAGTGTCAGTTGATCTCTTAGTTTTGTTTCTGTGATACCCATTATGTCAGGCTCAACCTTTTTAATAAAGTCGTTCAATTCATTTATCCCTGAGACGAGTCCGTTTATATTAGTAAAAGCAACTTTTAATTTTCCAAATTTCCCACATCCACGTTTGTGGTGCATGTGCGTGTGCATGCGTGCATGCAGTGCATGCGTAAGAAACAAAAAAGATTATTAATCATTATGAGGAGAATAAGATAAAGAGATAAGAGATACCAAACAAGTAGTAATATAACCATAGAAATAAATGTTATCTATAAGAATACTGCATATAGGTAGTTAACTGCTGCATGTTTGACACAGCAGCTTTGAAACTCAGTAAATTTCTTTATTTCATTTATTTATATATTTATATAATGTTTTGGTCATACATATCTTTAAAAACTTTATGTACTCGTATTTGTACATGCATAACTTTGCAATAAAGGTTACAGTTATGTAATTTAGTAGGTTCCAAAGTCAAATACATTAAGTCCTCATTATATGGTACATATGCATTCCTGGAAACCTTACCATAAATTGAAATTACCGTATACTGAACCCATTATAACATGTAATAATAGGAATGTGTTCCAGCACGTTAAAAGTCACTCCTACAGAAATTAAAATAGTACATGAAAATAGTCAAGTATTGTGCAGTAGAAATAAACAAAAAACGTTTTTATTTACTTTCACTCGCTATGTATTCTATTAGATTATGTCCCTCCCGAGGCTAAGGAACAATAGGGATTTCAGCCCTTATTCATCTTTCGCTGAGCGTGCAGACAAGGACAAGACGTCATCATCTTCACTGTCGGAAACAGATGTGGAAGGGTCAGCTGTAGCAAGGTTGGCACATTTCACTGGTTTGAAGAAAGAGGATATGGAGGAAGGGCCAGCTGTAGAACCGTCGGTAGCGGATGTGGAAAGGCCAGCTGTAGCAAGGTCGGCAGGTGTGACAGGGACAGCATGTCTGACTGGCTTGAAGAACAAGTAGATGGAGGACTGTTTGGTTTTTCTTGTTTTTTCATCATAGATTTCTTGATAAATTTTGACACTTTTCTCTACATCATGAGCCACTTTGCTACTCCTGGCAGGATTTGGGTCACATTCCTTCAGGGTTTCCAGAGCTTTTTCGATACCACCGAGACATTCTCTAAAAGTTTTGATGTCCAGGCCAGGCACAGGTTCTTCCTCGTCTCCCTCTTTTTCTGTCTCCTGTAATGCCTTGTCTTGCTCTGTAAGTTCATCATTAGAGAGAGGTTCAGCATGGCTTTCCAAAAGATCTTGAACATCATCATCATCAACTTCATCGAAGCCGGCCCTATGGCACAGATTTACTATGTCATTTCTGATCGCATTGATGTCGTCTTCAGTGAAGCTTGGGAAGTCATGCACGCATTCTGGCCATACTTTATTCCACGCCAAGTTCATGGTAGTCGTCTTCACTTTGTCCCAAGATGACTCGATGTTATCTAAGGCGTGCTTGATATTATACAACTTCCACCATTCTCTGATAGTGGGCTTGCCAGGCCCATCTGTGCCCTTTATCAGTTGCTGCATGGTTTGCAGCTGGTAGTAGGCTTTTAATGTTTGCCATAATTATTATGAATATACAGTGCTTCCTCCAATTTTGTGAGAAATGGGGTGGCA
>NC_059301.1:36912596-36932596 GCF_017591435.1 Portunus trituberculatus
TTGTGCCTGGAGTGGGGGCAAAGTTGTCTCCAATGTTTCCATTTCCCTTTCTCTTCATTAACTTTGCTACCACAGTACTTTATATTTTTTTCTTTCCTATTTCAAGTGAGAGTGCTATTTTTCCTTTATTCTCCTTCTGTTCTTCATCCTCGTCAAAGATGCTGATAAACTCTTGGTGTATGATAATGATGTGGTGATGCCTTATGACGCGTAAACCATGATCAACATACTTAATCAAACTTTCATTTCAGTAACTCAAAATCTTTGGCACCCAATCCTATGCCACACAATACATAACCAGCACCGTGAATAGTGTGAAAACAGGTGAATCTAGTGCTGAGCAGAACAAGCAGACCAGTCTATCAGATGGGTCTATTGTAAAGGCAAGGTGAGGGAGATCAATGGGGAAATGCTTGTGACAGTTTAACAAAACTCTTGCGTGCCCTCATACACTACGTTACACTTGAATAAACTCCATTACTTTCTAATTATTAGATGCGAGACAAAAGTACGTACTACGCATGTCTAAAGCTATATAGTAATTTTCTTTTTAGATTTAACTTAGTCAACCATTCATTGTCCTCGGTAGCCATGACGTCACACTAAGACAACCAATCCCAAGAGGTGAGCTATTTCATTTCAACCAATAGAAGGAAGCTCTAGCAGTGACGTCACAGGTCGGGTGCTTCATATAAGCGAGGCGCAGTGGCTGGAGGATTCCAGGCAGGCTTTAGTCAGTCGCCGTAGCTGGTAGAGCAGAGATCACACACAGGTACGTGGCACCATCTCTTAAACACAGCAACTCATATTCCAGGGCGAATAACGCTTTTCACACTCTTCTTACCGTTTTGTTAAATTAATCCTGTTTTTTTTATTTTTTTTATTAAGCTTTCTACAACGATCCATCCATTTCTAAACAATTTTCTCGTTAACTTAAAGCAATCCGTATAAGATATCTATACTAATAACAAATTTATAATGAAGGAAAAAAAACCTGACACATGCTTCATATTCTTTGAGAGGATTCTCAAAACACATTTCGACTTTTTATGTCATTCTATCACTAAACCGCTATCAAGGTGCAGAATTTAATACAAACTATGTACTGGTCGAGTGAGTAAAGTATGTGCAATCAGCGATGGAGATCCCCATGATAATAGAATAATTATGTGATTACATATTGTCAACTTCGATACAAATGATGTCAATGTAATATAATTCACACACACACACACACACACACACACACACACACACACACACACACACACACACACACACACACACACACACACACAATATCACGAAAAAAGATTAAGCAATATATTCCATACATTTATTCTTTATATCCATTGACTTTATTCATCTGATTCAACTTACCATCTTAAAAAAATTTAAAGAATATTGCCGATAAAATCTTACGACAAAATACGTGCACTTTTTTATATACTGAGACTTTATTAACTATATATATATATATATATATATATATATATATATATATATATATATATATATATATATATATATATATATATTTATATGTAACTTAAGGTATAAAGTGAGTACTTTTTATCAGTCTGTAATTACTTTTTTTTATGTTATGTCCTATAGCGCCTGTAGGCATACTTGAAGAGTATATAATATGGGAAACGATGTTCAGCTTCCGCCCATTAGTGGCGCAGGCAATTTTATTTATAGTAGTACCCATATTACTACATGTAGGTAACTTTAAACCACTCGCCAAATGGCATAGACTCAAAGCGACATATGGTGGGATTTGAACCTACGCATGGACGTCTGTCCGATCCGACGCTCACCACCTTATACACTACGCCACCACCTCCCCCTCCATGGTGGAATGTTTTCATTATGTTAGGTAAATGTTTGTAGTATATATATATATATATATATATATATATATATATTTTTTTTTTTTTTTTTTTTTACGGTAAGGCCTATAGCGCCTGTAGGCACACTTGAAGAGCGTATGGGAAGCGCTGTTCAGCTTCCATTAGTGGTGCAGGCAATTTTATTTACAGTGGTATCCATATTAGGGCCCATATCACCCCCAAAGCTCATCTTGGGTGTAACCACCTAGAACCTAAGTATCATGGTACCATGTAGATAACTTTAAACCACTCGACAAATGGCAAACTGTTTAAGACTGCATGTGGTTGGATTCGAACCTACGCATGGACGTCTGCCCGATCCCACGCTCACCACTTTATCCACTACGCCACCGCATATATATATATATATATATATATATATATATATATATATATATATATCCTAATAATCATATATATATATATATATATATATATATATATATATATATATATATATATATATATATATATATATATATATATATATATATATATATATATATATATATATATATATATATATATATATATATATATATATATATATATATATATATATATATATATATATATATATATATATATATATATATATATATATATATATATATATATATATATATATATATATATATATATATATATATATATATATATATATATATATATATATATATATATATATATATATATATATATATATATATATATATATATATATATATATATATATATATATATATATATATATATATATATATATATATATATATATATATATATATATATATATATATATATATATATATATATATATATATATATATATATATATATATATATATATATATATATATATATATATATATATATATATATATATATATATATATATATATATATATATATATATATATATATATATATATATATATATATATATATATATATATATATATATATATATATATATATATATATATATATATATATATATATATATATATATATATATATATATATATATATATATATATATATATATATATATATATATATATATATATATATATATATATATATATATATATATATATATATATATATATATATATATATATATATATATATATATATATATATATATATATATATATATATATATATATATATATATATATATATATATATATATATATATATATATATATATATATATATATATATATATATATATATATATATATATATATATATATATATATATATATATATATATATATATATATATATATATATATATATATATATATATATATATATATATATATATATATATATATATATATATATATATATATATATATATATATATATATATATATATATATATATATATATATATATATATATATATATATATATATATATATATATATATATATATATATATATATATATATATATATATATATATATATATATATATATATATATATATATATATATATATATATATATATATATATATATATATATATATATATATATATATATATATATATATATATATATATATATATATATATATATATATATATATATATATATATATATATATATATATATATATATATATATATATATATATATATATATATATATATATATATATATATATATATATATATATATATATATATATATATATATATATATATATATATATATATATATATATATATATATATATATATATATATATATATATATATATATATATATATATATATATATATATATATATATATATATATATATATATATATATATATATATATATATATATATATATATATATATATATATATATATATATATATATATATATATATATATATATATTATATTATATATATATATATATATATATATATATATATATATATATATATATATATATATATATATATATATCCTAATAATCCTGAGTGCTTAGCCTGAGAGACAGCATTTAAATTATTTAAAATATTTTATACGAAATCATGGATTAGGGATGGCAGAGTACAAGTTGAGAAGAAATATCTGCCGCTGTGTCTTTCTTTACTAGTACGAATATATACTGTGTCTTTTTTTACTAGTACGAATATACTACTATCTTAAAACTAGAAATGTTATTCATAGGCTATCTGTCAAAAAAAAATAAAATCCAAGATAACAAGAAAAACATTATCTTGGATTTTATTTCTTCCGACAGATAGCCTATAAATAACATTTCTAGTTATAAGATAGCAGTATATTCGTACTAGTAAAGAAAGACACAGCGGCAGATATTTCTTCTCAACTTGTACTCTGCCATCCCTAATCCATGATATCGTAAAAAATATTTTAAATAATTCAAATGCTAGTGTAATAGAATCATCACCCTCTGTCTCTCAGGCTAAGCACTCAGGATTATTTGGCTATATGGAAAGAGAATTTATATCTATTATTTCAATTTCAGATAAAACATAACAATGTAGTTTTAGGTAAAGCAAAAATATTCCAGCGCATTCTCACCCGACCGAAGGAAACCTGAAGTGATAATTTTATAAATTTAATTTAAGGGAAGACGTTACAGTACAATTTTAGTTGAAACAAAATCTTGCAGTGCAGCGTCACCATGCTGGATGAAACTTGAATTAATATTTGCAATTTTCATTTAAGGTAAAATGCAAGTCCAGTTTTAGTTAACATAAAGTATTCTAGTGCAGTGTGAACGAGGCCGCTCGAAAGACATCCAGAACCAGCCTTAAACTTTTGTATATATTGTGTCGTAACTGAAATTATAGAATATTCAATATATTTACTACATACTACTGAATGGCGAATATTTTCATTAAAACAGATCCTCAAGCGCATAAGTTCGAATCCCGGCTTCTACCAGAGGTTAGGAAGGGCATCCAGTCGGGGTAACAGTTCCTGTATGCCACAACCGAAGACTTGCAAGGAGGCTCCGGCTCCGTCCCAGCCTTAATAATATAAGGAAACCGGACATAAAAACTAGAAAAAAAAAATCACGAATCAGATAACTCCGTACTCGACTCTCTCTCTCTCTCTCTCTCTCTCTCTCTCTCTCTCTCTCTCTCTCTCTCTCTCTCTCTCTCTCTCTCTCTCTCTCTCTCTCTCAAACAAGATGGAAAGTCTTCGGCTCACACACACACACACACACACACACACACACACACATTAAATGCCATAGCAAAGGAGGTCACCCTTGGACACATAAAAACTTAAGAAAAGATTGAAGTTGCAATAGGCCATCAGGCCTAGCTGTCTTCGAAATAGTGGGGATAGCAGCCATCACAAATAGTGATGCCTATTAAAATCACGAATGATGAGCACATTTAAAATAACACACGAAAGACAGAGATAATGACGTTGTTCCTAGTGTGTGTGTGTGTGTGTGTGTGTGTGTGTGTGTGTGTGTGTGTGTGTGTGTGTGTGTGTGTGTGTGTGTGCGCGCGCGCGCTTCATCCGACCTGACCACTGTTGGTGTCTTTTGCTCGCATGGTAACATTACAATTTGCTGAAATGCATATTTGGCAACTCAGATTGTCAGAAAGCAATATCCATACAGAATTTATAAGACATTGGGCGGCAAGGTACCCAACGTGCGTGTGACGATTATAAGAACGTTTAGCGGTATTTGTAAGTAACGTCACTGGTTACCTGTGGAGAAAACATTGGAACTCATAACACATAGTATGACTTATGATTATTATTCCATACATTGCTTGAACGGGACCATTGAGGGTCTAGACCTCTGTTTTCAGGATCAGGAAATGATACAAATAAATTAATAAAGATAGGCTCTTTCCTTATATGGAGAGTATGCTACTTAGGTTACAGGATAAATGTTCGTTCGTGACCACCCTTGTTATGGCCTTGCCCCTTCTTCCTCTCACCCTGTCCTCTCGCTACTCGCTACTTATATTAAATATACATAATATGACACCGCAGCACGTCACACACCGCTCCCTCCACACGCTCCGTTTGGTTAACTCCTTCAGTACCATGAGGCATTTCCATATTCATTCTGCTTAAAATTTGGCGATTTTATACAACCTCAGAAACTCAAGTTGGGGATTAGAACAGTGAAGACTGTGGCCATTAATCATCTGACCTCCATAGACCCTTGCTAATGTAAATAAAATCGTCTAATCATACCCAAACTCAAGGTAAGAAATGCGTCCCAGTTAAGAGGTTAATAGGGACTGTTGGGGCGGGTGTTAATCAAAATAAACCAAGTGCCTTGCCCTCCTCACATGCTACTGGCCTGAGTGGTCTCTGATTAGCCTGGCCTACCTTTCTGACTTAGAAAAACTGTCAGAGCGCACCGGCAGCCTGTAAAAAAATGAGAGAGAGAGAGAGAGAGAGAGAGAGAGAGAGAGAGAGAGAGAGAGAGAGAGAGAGAGAGAGAGAGAGAGAGAGAGAGAGAGAGAGACGCAGGCCAGTAGGCCAATCCTAGGCCGGCGCGTCGGAAAAACTCCCAGTTCTTCCTATGGGCAGCCCGGGCCTGTCTTATGCTGATACACAGAGTTGAAAGAGTTTGACTGAATAAGGTGCAAGTACGAAGGCACGGTTGCGGAGAACAATAGGAGGGACTCCATCAGGTTCATATAAGGTTTTAGGACATCCAGGGCATGGAAAACATCACTGCGAAAAATCTTAATAGGTAGGATGAAGTACTTAAAGGTTGGATGAGAAGGAGAAGCAAGTATTGAATCATCCTAGAAAGAATCTTCAGGAAAAAAAAGAATTCAGCTTTGGGAATAGATGAGATGTCAGTCATCCCATCAGGTTGAAATAAACGAGGGGAAGATGAAGAAGCAAAATTAATGGAAATGTTCTTGGATAGATGGTAGATGTCACACGAGAATTAAGATCTTAAATTTTTTTGACATTTGTTATTAACGAAGGAGTTTTTATCTCGTTTTAGAACAGACTTGCCATGATATCGGACATATAAGTAAGTGCATGAGGATCAGGTGATAGAAGGCTAAAGTACGTTTTGTGAGCCACCTTTTATCATTATATAGTCTAGTACGAGAGGAAGAGTGAGAAATGTAAGCTTCCATACCAGACACTATTCCCTCTGTTTTTCATTCATCACTCAAAGACGGGTCTGTGAAACGGAAGCAATAGTCATTCCACGAAAAATGCCTCCTTATTTCGTACCCTTAGCTGAGGCAAAACGCCATAGGCATCTCCATTATGTGTGATTCATAGGAGGGATTGGAGCGATAGGACAAGTTACAGATATGAAATTATGATCAGAGAAGCCCAACGGGCTTTTTACAAAGTTTGGAACACATTATTCCTTAGTTCAATGAAACATAACAAAAACTTTCCTAAGTGAAATACATTCAATATAGTCTTAAAAACCAATGCCAACAGGTATTGAATTTCATAACTAGTAATTTGCATCAATTGTACAAATTCATACCTACTTGGATATTTTCTATATTACAACTATACATATCTTAGAGCAGTAATATCTTCATTATTGCATTATAATATGTTACCATGATATTCATCCTCTGCTTATAATATATTATCACTACATTCATTACAGTATCTCTGTTCTCTTAAAGTTCTTCTATACCTATCTGTTACAGTACGTAACCTACGATAATTATTGGTCCTTATTTTAGAAAAATTGATCTAACACTGTTTTGGAAGAGTTGGGAAATACCTTTGAAAAGCATTTTTCTTCTTTAAAGCATATATATGTATTAAATGATGACTTATTCCTTATGTTTGTAGACCACTCACTAAAAAAATAATCTTTCACATTTCCTTCAAAGGCATTTTCAAACCAATTAAAACTTAGCCCTTCCTGGTATAACCATATTCCCAAAGTGCCCGAATTATTAAGCATATTCTTTATATAACCTAAGCATTTTGATTTAAATTTCTTCTTATTATACAACTTTAAGAGACATTAATGCATTACAAAGCACAGTTTGTCACAGTTGACAGTTATAATTCCCCCCAATAATTCATTATCCTACTTCTTATATGTACATTTAATTGGTATTCGTCTAATTCTTCATATACAACTTCTTTCCATGTGGTCTTTTGTACAGCTAATATATGTTTCAAAAAGGAAATGTGAAGGTTCTCTACATCCTTAATAACTCTATAGTCCCAGATCTCACAAAGGTAATAATAAGTAATACCATCGCATCAGAAAATCTGAGAGGTAAAACAAGAGGAAGATGAAGTTTGTAGCATTTTCTTAACAAACGGTATCGAAACAGACACATTCGACAAAAGTGCGATGACGCAACGACGACGCTAGGGCGCGCCCAGAAGGACCTCCTAAAGGTATATATGGGGATCCCAAGTGTGTGTGTGTGTGTGTGTGTGTGTGTGTGTGTGTGTGTGTGTGTGCACTGAGAGAGAGAGAGAGAGAGAGAGAGAGAGAGAGAGAGAGAGAGAGAGAGAGAGAGCATTACGCTATAGTCTGACCGGGCTTAATTTACGGCTATGGTGGGGCGAGGGGAGCTCTACAGTGCTGCCACGTTTCCAAAAAATGCGATGTGAAATGGAAGTTATTGGTGTACAAGGCATCGCAAATACCATCAATTCAGATGTATAAAATTTCGACTTGTGTATATAGATGGCTGAATCAACAGTAACCATCATATGCATAAAAAAAACTATATAATACCATACAAACATGGCATACATATTCAACAGTGTTGCTGATATCAACTGTAGTAACTTATAATGGTACTTAGCGTATGTTTAGGGTGTGTAATAATATCAGCGTTACAGATATAAGATAATGAGCATGGAAAAAAGAAATAATCTATTATCCAAAGTAAAAAAAAAAAATAGTAGAAGTCTTGTGAGTGGCGGCAATACTGATGAACCCAGCCTGGCCAGGCCGAATAGCCTCACCTTGTAGTACCAGATGTTGCTATAATTATAAGATAAAATGCTCACATTTACTGGCTTTTACAGTAATTTCAAGGGTGAGGCATAATCGCATTCATAATTCGTAAGCCAAGCTAATGTGTAGTTTCTATTTTTACAAAATAGTAGGTATATGCCAATACCTAAGTGAAAAAAAAAGCATTATTCACTTGCGAGCGGCAACTCTTCCACACCCAGCTGGTGGCCTTGACACATTGTGGTGGCGACGTGACTGACCTCGTGCCACTCATATATATATATATATATATATATATATATATATATATATATATATATATATATATATATATATATATATATATATATATATATATATATATATATATATATATATATATATATATATATATATATATATATATATATATACATATAATGACTTACTAAAGAACTTACTAAAGAATCAGAGAGAGAGAGAGAGAGAGAGAGAGAGAGAGAGAGAGAGAGAGAGAGACAGAGAGAGAGAGAGAGATTAACAGAACAACAGTAGTGAAAACGTGGCAACACTGTACAGAGACGCTCGCCCCCCCACGGCCGTAAATTAAGGCTGGTCAGACTATAGTATTACGTATACGTAATACTGTGTAACAATATGATTAACAGCAGGCAACTCTATGGAGCCCCTTGACCTTTGTCGTGGCCTTTATGATGGATCGTAATGTAATTTTGGCACTTGTACTGCTTATTATTCTGCCACACCTACTTAACATCAGGATCTCAAGTTTATTTAGTTTTTTTTTACGTGGCTCTCTGTCAAATACCATGTTAAAATCTTTGATTATCAAATATATTTTTTTTTATTCTTAAAACTAGCAATGTCGCACAGTAACCTTAGTCTTTACTTGTTTTGTGGTTTAATTAGGTTAGGTTTAAGAAGTTAGCAAAATAACAACGTAGTGATTTGCGACATTAAGTGATGGCAGATTACTCTACTTTCTTCTATACAAATTATTTCACACAAAAATCACTCACTTCAAATTAGCATAGGCTGCAACATTTCAAGAAAGCCTATTCGACCTCCCAGTAGTCTACAATAGGTTGTGGCAGGTTATTTTATAAACTCAACAAGCGCTTTTATCAATTCATATACAAGAAATAGGGGAAAATGACTACTGATGAATTTGGATTTTTTTTTTTTTTTTTCCAATATATGTAACTGATTCAATTTGCAGTTTTGCACTATTTTCTTGATTTCTTAGGATTAATATTGCACCATTGATAGTGCGTGCATTCTTAATTTCCTTTAGTATCAGCTGTTCATTGTTTATTGTATAACCTTACACAATACCTATCATTGACCAAGAGTACAAAATAAATATTACCAAATATTTACCAGGACAGTCCCAATAACGGCCAATCTGTTACGTCTCCGTACGGTATATGGTAAACACAAAACCATTCTGGGTCTTTTATCTGGATTCCTCCATCACTCTGATCTCCCCATGCTCTCCATTTGTCCCTAAGACGTAGAAGTTATACGCTATTTCTTTTCTGCTCTTTGCTGTTGGTGAGAAGACATTGGGTGTGATAGCCGTTGAGGCCTTACATGAGATGAACCATCATCACTCAAACCACTCAGGCCGGTCTCCTTGTCTTCCCTCCACTCCGTCCTTAGCAGAGTTCTTGCGAGACCTTCCAGTTTACTTTACTTTTATAGTTTACTGTTTATATTTTTCGCTGTTAGAAGCTTTGTTTCGATAATATTATTAAATTTAACCCGTTTTCTCGTCAACATCATTTCTTTTTAACTTATCTACTTATTCGTTTACTTACGTGAATAAATAAGATCCATTTATGTCTGATTTCTAAACCCATATATTTTCTGATTACATGACAAAATTCTTCCTCAAATTTTAGGAACGTCTCACTGTTTCTTTTTCAGTTGATTACGCATTGCCATTGCGTTTCTCAGTACGCTAACGTTCTCTCTCTCTCTCTCTCTCTCTCTCTCTCTCTCTCTCTCTCTCTCTCAAACACACACACGCACTCACACACACTCAGTGAGGAAAAACAAAACAAATAAAAAAAAAAAAAAAGGCTACATTACGAGAAGAGAATGCATTACTTTTTTTTCATCGTGGAAATCCAGAGACAATGTTCATATAATCTTATGAAACACACACACACGCACTCACACACGCTGAGTGAGGAAAAACAAAACAAATAAAAAAAAAAGGCTACATTACGAGAAGAGAATGCATTACTTTTTTTTTATCGTGGAAATCCAGAGACAATGTTCATATAATCTTATGAAACATTTAAAGAGAAACCAGAAATGGTAAGAAAAAAAAAATTAGCTACGCCACATAATTGTAAGTGCAATTAGGAAACTCATCATGGCCTAACATTACTTGAACAGTAAAATAAATTAACAATGCCGTTCGGCTAATGATGGGAAATTAACTCTGATTTATTCAGCGAAATTACCTCTTTATCTGTCATCAATGTTCTTAAAAGTTATGCTTCCGTAAGTTTTCAATGCTTCTGTTGGTGCTGACTACAGTTATTTTTGTCTACTGTTCTTTTCTTTTTTCCAAGCCCTCCACTCATTGCGGAGACGCTATCACGGTCCTTTCCGTCACTTTGGAGTCATTTTATCATGCGGTTTCCTTTTTCAACGGCACCTTCTTACTATGGCGCTGTCACCCTGGCGCTGTCACCCTGGCGCTGTTCCCTGTGCTTTCATTCTATGAAACTGTTATCTTAGCTATCCTTACTATTTTTTACTGTCACCCTAACGTCCTCTTACTATATCACTGTGTTATCCTGCCAGCCTTTTATAATTCTGCCAGTTGTCACCCTAGCGTCCTCATGCTATAGTAGTCCTAGTCTTACTGTGGTGCAGCTATTGTTATCCTAGACACCGTTACTACGGCTATTCCCACCCTGGAACTTTCTTAGTCTTAGTATGGTTTTGCCCTGGATTCCATCTCTGGTGCTACTATCATCCAATACCCTCCTTATAGCGCTGTCGTCACCCTGGATTCCTCTTTATGATGCTGCTCTCATCCTAGACCAGGAATTCCTAAACCATGGGTCGGAACCCCAAGTGAGGTCGGAATGCTCATTATGTCAGGTATTAAAGAAGTCATGGTGTCGGTGGAGTCACTGAGGTATCCCCAAGGCTTGGGGTTACGAAATATCCGAACAGGGATTCAGTGCCGTGTAACACTTTCTTTGAGAGGGAGAAAAAAAAAAGTCAAATATCAATAATACTCGTAATTGCCTCTATCACCCAAACACGAACCACGACTGACCGTTGAATGCCCCCTCTCCCTCACTTCCTTAGACCAGGAACACTAAGGAAGATACAGAGAGGAAGTTTTGGTGTGGGTTAAAGTTTGGAGAACAGCGACGGTGCTGCCATCTGTTAGAAGTGAGTACTTTCATAGAAAACGTTTTCAGGAGTAACTTGAAATTTCTCCCTTATATATATATATATATATATATATATATATATATATATATATATATATATATATATATATATATATATATATATATATATATATATATATATATATATTCTGCCTGCCTCCGCCTGGGCCACACCATACTCCTCACTTGCACCTCTTACATCTGTCTCGTGATCCCTTTTGCCCTTGGTGTAGGACTACCCCTGATGCCATGGAACATTTCCTGCTTCAGTGCCCAGGTTTACACTCTCAATATACTGCACTACGCTCCTGCTCTCCGCCCTGGCCATCACAACACTCGACCTGCCCACCCTCTTGGCGGCCTCAGGCATCCACCTCTCCTGGGCTGAGTTTCTTAGAGGGTTCCGGAACGCCTCGGGTCGCCCGGACCCCTAAGAAACGCGGGTTGGGCCGTCCGGGCTGCCAGTCCGGAACCTTTTGGGCCGCCCAAGCTCGCGAGGTGAAGCGCTCTGTGGCTGTGACGTCACAATGTCAACAAAGATGGCTGCCCAAGTAGATAGCTACAAGTGCCATCCTGAAGTGTGCTTTGAACTCTTGGTTACTATAGAATGGAACGACTTGCTCCACATATCCCTCAACTCTAGTTGGTTTTTGATGTCTTTCTTGCTCTTCTAGGGCCATTTCATTCAAGTTCTTGTTTCCTTGGGCTATCATTATAGCAGCTTGCAATTCATCCTCTCTAGCAAGAAACTCGTCGAGAAGAACAGCGAGCTGTAAACGATTTAATTCAGGAGGAGACAGTGCGTGAGCCATTTCGTCTAAAATGCCCGCACAGGTTTGTTTACATGAGCCCCCCCACGCAGCAGGAAGCGCCCCAAAGCGTTGAAGAGAGCGCTCCGGGCGGCTTGGGTTTCCGGGGCGTTCCGGAACCCTCTAAGAAACTCAGCCCTGGTAACCTGCTGTCCTTCGCCTTACTTGTGCCTTCTTCAGGAAGACCAGCCAGCTACCACGCCTGTGGTAGCTGGCTGTCACAAGACAGACGTCGGCGCGGGTTGATGAGCCTTGTGCTCCTTTCCGTGACTGACTGATTGTTTGAATCTTGTAACGGCGCTCATCCTCCCGAGGATCCCTGCTGATGGACCCCCCTTCCCTCACCCCCTTACTACCTGCGACCCGCGCGCCATCTGTTAGAAGCGAGGTTCCCTAATCAATTCCTCCAGCCTGTTCAACCCGTATATCCTTATACTATAGTATCCTTGGGGAACACCAAGGAATGTACAAGGAGGAAGCTGTGGTATGGGTTTAAGTTTGGAGGACAGCGACGGTGCTGCCATCTGTTGGTAGCGAGCTTTCATAGAAAACGTTTTCAGGAGTACCTTAAGAAAATTTCTCCCATGCTTCCCCCCCCCTCCCCACCACTCCCTATTTTTCCCTGCATTCTCTCGTGGTTATGAAATTATAAGGCAAAATAAAACATGTTATATATATATATATATATATATATATATATATATATATATATATATATATATATATATATATATATATATATATATAGATATATATATATATGCGTTTTCTGCCCGCTTACGCCTGGGCCACACCATACTTGGTGCTCACTTGCACCGCCTACATGTGTCCTGACCCCTTCTGCCCTTAGTGTAGGACTATCCCTGAGACCATCGAACATATCCTGCTTCAATGCCCACGCTTCCACTCTCACCATACTGCATACACTACGCTCCCAGCTCTCCGCCCTGGCCATCACTATACTCGACCTGTCCACCCTCCTGGTGGCCTCAGGGATTCACCCCTCCCTGCAACCTGCTGTCCTAAGCCTTACTCGTCCCTTCTTGAGGAAGACCGGCCAGCTACCACGCCTGTGATACCCACACAGGTTTACCCCAGGGCTCACAAAGATCCAACAGTTAGGCCACGAAGGTCTATGGATCTTTATGAGCCCTGGGGCAGTCAGCTCACAAGGATCCAACAGTTAAAGCCACGAAGATCTATGGATCTTTATGAGCCCTCGGGTAATCCTGTGTGGGTACCACAGGCGAGGTGGTTGGCTGGTCTTTTTCAAGAAGGCACAAGTAAGGCTTAGGACAGCAGGTTGCCGGGAGGGGTGGACGCCTGAGGCCGCGAGAAGGGTGTGCAGGTCAAGTGTTGTGATGGCCAGGGCGGAGAGCCGGGAGCGTAGTGCAGTATGGTAAGAGTAGAAGCATAGGCATTGAAACAGGAAATGTCTGATGGTCTCAGGGGTAGTCCTTCACCAAGGGCAGAAGGGGTCAGGACACACGTAGGCAGTGCAAGTGAGCTCTGAGCGTGGTATGACTCAGACGGAGGCGGGCAATGGCTGCTCTGGTTTGCGTCCCTTCCTGTGACTGACTGACTGAACTTTGAATCTTGTAAAGGCGCTCATCTTCCCCCGCTGATGGATCCCCCCATTCCTAATCTCCTTACTACCTGCGACCAGAGCGTCATCTGTTGCTAGCTCCACTCCCTAATCAATTCCTCCAGGCCGCCCATTGAACTTGTATATCTTTCTAAAATCCTTTGGGGGGCACACACAAGCGACTAGTAGCACCATGTCGTGGTGGGGATGAACTACAAGTTCACAAATATTATGATGAGTGTGGCAGCTGGCTGCTTGGCTGAGACTAAAAAAAATAGGCTGTTTGGTGCACTTTAATATTTACATAAGAGATAGCGATGCCTTTACTACACCCCAGGAGGTGTAGTTATTAGCGATGCGCGTAGTTAGTTAGTCTTAACACCTCTTTCAACTTTTTCTTCATTAATTTCTGCAACATTCACGGTCTTCCATCTAATTTTCAATCTGTAGAACACCACCTTTCTTCTACTAAACCTCTTCTTTTCCTCACAGAAACACAGCAGTCTGAGGCAACTGACAATAGCCCATTCTCTGTTCCCTACTGCTTTCTCTATTCTCATTTTCGTTCCAAAGCTGGATGTTACGTTTATGTGCGCAACGACTTATTGTTCTCGTCTCCACGCTCTTCAATCTTCTGAGTTTTCCACCATCTGGCTTACACTCAGCCGTCACTCTCTAACTAAATTTTTCTGTGCTGTCTATCTCTCCACTAACTTCTTTGACTATAGCAAATTCTTTGACTATCCAACTTCCAAAAGAGAGCACATTCTATCCCTCTACCCTTTCGCAAAGATCTTCATCCTTGGAGATTTCAATGTTCACCACCAGCTTTGGCTTTCCTCTCCCTTCACTGACCATCCTGGTGAACTAGCCTTCAACTTTGCTATCCTCTATGACCTAGAGCAACTGGTGCTACACCCTACTCGTATCCATTACAGTCTTGTAGATATACCAAACATTCTTGATCTTTTCCGCACCTCTAATCCTTCTGCTTATGCTGTTACCCTATTTTCTTCGTTGGGCTCCTCCGATCACAATCTCATTTCTGTATCTTGCCCTAATTCTCCAATCCCTGCTCAGTATCCCCCAAAAGCGGAGGTGCCTCTGGCGTTTTGCCTCTGCCAGATGGGGGGACCTGATGAGATATTATGCTGATTTTTCCTAGAATGATTACTGATTCTGTGTCAGAACGCATAACAGAGGTGATAGTGTCTGGCATGGAGGTGTACATTCTTCATTCTTTTTCTCAACTTAAACCTTCTATACCTTGGTTTACCACAGCCTACTCTCGTGCTATGCAGGATAGAGAGGTTGTCCACAAAAGGTACTTGAACCTTCCATCCCCTAAATCTCATGCACTTTATATTTCAGCCTGGAATCATGTCAACTTTGTTCTTCAACTTGCCAAACATTCCTTCATAAATAGAAAATGTAAAAATCTTTCAAACTTTAACTCCCCTCGTGATTTTTGGCATCTGGCCAAAAAACATCTCCAATAACTTTGCTTCTTCATCTTTCCCTCCCTTATTTCATCTTGATGGCACCACTGCCATCTCATCTGTCTCTAAAGCTGAACTATTCTCTCAAACCTTTGTTAAAAACTCCACTTTGGATGACCTTAGGCTTGTCCCTCCCTCTCCTCCTCCCTTTGACTATTTCATATCCTCAATCAAAATTCTTCATAATGATGTTTTCTATGCCCTCACTGGCCTAAACCCTCAGAAGGTTTATGGACCTGATGGGGTCTCTCCTATTGTTCTCAAAAATTTGGCTTGCACCTTGCCTGACCAAACTCTTTCAACTATGCCTATCGACTTCTACCTTACCTTCTTGTTGGAAGCTTGCCTACATTCAGCCTGTTCCTGAAAAGGGTGACCGTTCTTATACCTCAACCTACTGTCTTATAGCATCAATTTCTTGCTTATCTAAGGTTTTTTTTTAATCTATCCTCAATAGGAAGATTTTTAAACATCTGTCACTTCATAATATTCTACCTGATCGTCAGTATGGTTTCCGTCAAGGTCGCTCTACTGGTGATCTGGCTTTCCTTACTGAGTCTTGGTCATCCTCTTTTAGAGATTTCGGTGAAATTATTGCTGTCACGTTAGACATATCAAAAGGTTTTGAAAGAGTCTGGCATAAAGTTTTGATATCCAAGCTGCCTTCCTACGCTTTCTATTCTTCTCTCTGGAACTATATCTCAAGTTTACTATCCGACCGTTCTATAGCAGCTATGGCATATGGCCACTGTTTTTTCTAAATTTGTTAAAAGTGGTGTTCCTCAGGGTTCTGTCCTATCACTCAGTCTTTTTCTATTATTCATTAATTACTTTCTTAACCAAACTTCTTGTCCTTTCCATTCCTATGCTTATGATATCACCCCACATCTTTCCACATCCTTTCGGAGATGACCAACCCTTCAAGAAGTCACCAGAACACGCAGGGACGCCACAGTACGCCTGACTTCTGATCTTTTTAAGACTTCTGATTGGGGCAGAGAAAACTTAGTAGTTTTCATTGCCTCAAAAACTCCCTACCTGCTTCTGTATTTCCATCTTCCTACGACTTATTTTTTTTTAACATGGAGGTATCAAGACATTTGTCCCTGAATTTTTTACTAATTCTTTGGAATCTTTTATGGATACTGCAATTCCAATGGGCCTTTTTTTTATGATATAAACTGCAATTTATATATTTTTTTCTTCTTGGCATTTACCCCTCTTACATTTAAAAAAGAAATATGTTATCCAGTGAAATGAAGTGCGTCGTTTTGAAGTGGCTGCTATGGCATCGTGGGAAAAAAATAATAATATAAAACTGGTGTGGGGGAAGCATTGACCAAAAATATGTAGGGAAACACAGTTCTTTAATATTTTGAAATACTTGAAAAAAATTAACAAAAAGTGACTTGTTATATATATTAGCATGAAAATAAATGGTAGTGGTGAACTACTGCATTTAAAATAATGTGGAAGTGTTTTTTTTTTTTTCTACGAAACATCTGTACAGACAGGGTGTGCTCATAACTACCAGGGGTGCTACCAAGGGGCAGGCCGACCTGGTTAAGGTGTACCTACCCCCCTCTGATTCAATTCAACATGAGCTTCTAGTAGCGTAGGAGGCAATACCGAAGAGAATAGGGCCTGTCTGCCGCCGCGATTTGTGGGATCCCAGTGGTTACCAACCAAGCTAAAGAACGCTCTCTCTCTCTCTCTCTCTCTCTCTCTCTCTCTCTCTCTCTCTCTCTCTCTCTCTCTCTCTCTCTCTCTCTTATAAAGATAGAACAATAATATATATATATATATATATATATATATATATATATATATATATATATATATATATATATATATATATATATATATATATATATATATATATATATATATATATATATATATATATATATATATATATATATATATATATATATACAGCGAGAGAGAGAGAGAGAGAGAGAGAGATTGTGTGTGTGTGTGTGTGTGTGTGTGTGTGTGTGTGTGTGTGTGTGTGTGTGTGTGTGTGTGTGTGTGTATTCACCTAGTTGGAGTAGGCAGTAGTCACCTGCCGCCCGGTGGAATACTCCAGGAGAGGTACTTACGGGGATGTAGGCAGTGCTGCAGACTGAGTGATTCCCGTGTCCTCTCTTCCCGGTTCCCTTTGTGGTCTCATTTATACAATTGAGCAGCTGCAGCCTGCCCTCTAAAGACAACTTCTACTACTTCCTACACTACACTACAACACCTTACACTTTTACACTCTCTTCAAATCAAAATTTAATAATGGCTTCACCACGCCCTGCCTCGGAGTCCCCCTCTGGGGAGGGGACCATAAATGTCCCCAGGTCGGACTGCCCTCTGCTGTCGACCTTGGGTGTCTTGACACTTCATCTAATACTTTCACTATCAATTTCTGCAACATTCGTGGCCTTCGTTCTAATTTTCAATCTGTGGAACACCACCTCTCCTCTACTAAACCTCATCTTCTCTTCCTAACCGAAACACAGTTGTCTGTGACTACTGACAGCAGCCCCTTTTCTGTTCCCTCCTACTTGCTCTATCCTCATTTTCAATCCAAAGCTGGATGTTGCGCATACGTGCGTAACGACACCACTTGCTCTCGTGCCCACAATCTTGAATCTTCAGAATTTTCTACCATCTGGCTAAGACTTCAATGTCACTCTCTAACTAAATTCATCTGTGCTGTATACCTCTCACCTAATTCCTCTGACTATGTAAAATTCTTTGACTATTTGACTTCCAAGGTGGAGCACATCTTATCTCACTTTCCTTTTGCTGAGATCTCCATTTTAGGGATTTCAATGTTCACCACCAGCTTTGGCTTTCATCTTCTTTCACTGACCAACCTGGTGAACAAACCTTCAACTTTGCTATCCTTCATGACCTAGAGCAGCTAGTGCAGTTCCCTACCCGTATTCCTGACCGCCTTGGAGACACGCCCAACATTCTTGATCTTTTCCTAACCTCCAACCCTTCTGCTTACTCTGTTAAACTTTCCTCTCCGTTGGGCTCCTCCGACCACAATCTAATTTCCGTTACCTGTTCTATCACTCCAGTGCAGCCTCAGGACCCGCCTAAGCGGAGGTGCTTCTGGCATTTTAACTCTGCTAAGTGGGAGGAACTAAGGCAGTACTATTCTGATTTCCTTGGGATGATTATTGTTTTCATGTCAGAGATCCTTCTCTTTGTGCCGAGCGCATAACAGAGGTGATTATCTCTGGCATGGAGCTATACATTCCTCATACTTTCTCTAACCCTAAAGCTAAAAAGCCTTGGTTTAACTCTGCTTGTTCTCGTGCTGTCAATGATAGAGAGGCGGCTCACAAACGGTTCCGTAGCCATCCAACTGCTGAAACTCATGCCCTATATATTTCTGCCCGTAATCATGCCAAATCTATTCTCCAACTTACTAAAAACTCTTTCATCAATAGAAAATGTCAAAGTCTTTCCAATTCTAACTCCTCTCGAGATTTCTGGCATCTAGCCAATAATATCTCTAACAACTTTACTTCTTCGTCTTTCCCTCCTTTACTTCATCCAGATGGCTCTACAGCTGTCTCTTCTTTTCTAAAGCTGAACTCTTCGCTCAAACCTTTGCTACCAACTCAACTTTGGATGATTCTGGGCATATTCCTCCTACTCCTCCACCCTCTGACTACTTCATCCCTAAAATTAAAATTCTTTATAAAGACGTTTTCCTGGCCCTCTCTGGCCTTGATTCTCGGAAGGCTTACGGTCCGGATGGAGTCCCTCCTGTTGTTCTCAAAACTGTGCTTCCGAACTCGCTCACTGCCTGGTCAAACTCTTTCATCTGTGTCTCTCTACT